>NW_027520072.1:0-205559 GCF_051989625.1 Stigmatopora argus | reverse complement strand
GTTAGGCAAGAATAAGTGCCCAAATTGGGGTAAATTGCGTCAAAAATAGTGGTTGTCTTGGAACTGGTCTTGGGTGGTTCTGGTTGGTCCATTTACCCTGAATTTTTGTCTCCTATGAGGGTAGATGTATATTGACCATTCTGTATAAAATAATCTTCCAGGGTAGTTGTGAAGTAAAGTTATTCCACAAACAGTGTGCCTAATTTGGGCACTTTTATGACAACGAGTGCTTGTGTTGGAACTGGTCCTGAGTGGTTCTGGTTGGTCCATTTACCCAGGAATGGTGTCTTATTTGTGGGTAGATGTATACTTCACAATTTTGTGTAAAATTAGTCTTCCAGGGAGGTTCTGGGGGGATGTTAGGCAAGAATAAGTGCCCAAATTGGGGTAAATTGCGTCAAAAATAGTGGTTGTCTTGGAACTGGTCTTGGGTGGTTCTGGTTGGTCCATTTACCCTGAATTTTTGTCTCATATGAGGGGAGATGTATATTGACCATTTTCTATAAAATAATCTTCCAGGGAGTTTCTGGGTGGATGTTAGGCAAGAATAAGTGTCCAAATTGGGGTAATTTTCGTTAAAAATAGTGGTTGCATTGGTACTGGTCTTGGGTGGTTCTGTTTGGTCCATTTAACCTGAATTTTTGTCTCATATGAGGGTAGATGTATATTGACCATTCTGTATAAAATAATCTTCCAGGGTAGTTGTGAAGTAAAGTTATTCCACAAACAGTGTGCCTAATTTGGGCACTTTTATGACAACGAGTGCTTGTATTGGAACTGGTCCTGATTGGTTCTGGTTGGTCCATTTACCCAGGAATGGTGTCTTATTTGTGGGTAGATGTATAATTCACAATATTGTGTAAAATTAGTCTTCCAGGGAGGTTCTGGGGGGATGTTAGGCAAGAATAAGTGTCCAAATTGGGGTAATTTTCGTTAAAAATAGTGGTTGCATTGGAACTGGTCTTGGGTGGTTCTGTTTGGTCCATTTAACCTGAATTTTTGTCTCATATGAGGGTAGATGTATATTGACCATTCTGTATAAAATAATCTTCCAGGGTAGTTGTGAAGTAAAGTTATTCCACAAACAGTGTGCCTAATTTGGGCACTTTTATGACAACGAGTGCTTGTATTGGAACTGGTCCTGATTGGTTCTGGTTGGTCCATTTACCCAGGAATGGTGTCTTATTTGTGGGTAGATGTATAATTCACAATATTGTGTAAAATTAGTCTTCCAGGGAGGTTCTGGGGGGATGTTAGGCAAGAATAAGTGTCCAAATTGGGGTAATTTTCGTTAAAAATAGTGGTTGCATTGGAACTGGTCTTGGGTGGTTCTGTTTGGTCCATTTAACCTGAATTTTTGTCTCATATGAGGGTAGATGTATATTGACCATTCTGTATAAAATAATCTTCCAGGGTAGTGAAGTAAAGTTATTCCACAAACAGTGTGCCTAATTTGGGCACTTTTATGACAACGAGTGCTTGTGTTGGAACTGGTCCTGAGTGGTTCTGGTTGGTCCATTTACCCAGGAATGGTGTCTTATTTGTGGGTAGATGTATACTTCACAATTTTGTGTAAAATTAGTCTTCCAGGGAGGTTCTGGGGGGATGTTAGGCAAGAATAAGTGCCCAAATTGGGGTAAATTGCGTCAAAAATAGTGGTTGTCTTGGAACTGGTCTTGGGTGGTTCTGGTTGGTCCATTTACCCTGAATTTTTGTCTCCTATGAGGGTAGATGTATATTGACCATTCTGTATAAAATAATCTTCCAGGGTAGTTGTGAAGTAAAGTTATTCCACAAACAGTGTGCCTAATTTGGGCACTTTTATGACAACGAGTGCTTGTGTTGGAACTGGTCCTGAGTGGTTCTGGTTGGTCCATTTACCCAGGAATGGTGTCTTATTTGTGGGTAGATGTATACTTCACAATTTTGTGTAAAATTAGTCTTCCAGGGAGGTTCTGGGGGGATGTTAGGCAAGAATAAGTGCCCAAATTGGGGTAAATTGCGTCAAAAATAGTGGTTGTCTTGGAACTGGTCTTGGGTGGTTCTGGTTGGTCCATTTACCCTGAATTTTTGTCTCATATGAGGGGAGATGTATATTGACCATTTTCTATAAAATAATCTTCCAGGGAGTTTCTGGGTGGATGTTAGGCAAGAATAAGTGTCCAAATTGGGGTAATTTTCGTTAAAAATAGTGGTTGCATTGGTACTGGTCTTGGGTGGTTCTGTTTGGTCCATTTAACCTGAATTTTTGTCTCATATGAGGGTAGATGTATATTGACCATTCTGTATAAAATAATCTTCCAGGGTAGTTGTGAAGTAAAGTTATTCCACAAACAGTGTGCCTAATTTGGGCACTTTTATGACAACGAGTGCTTGTATTGGAACTGGTCCTGATTGGTTCTGGTTGGTCCATTTACCCAGGAATGGTGTCTTATTTGTGGGTAGATGTATAATTCACAATATTGTGTAAAATTAGTCTTCCAGGGAGGTTCTGGGGGGATGTTAGGCAAGAATAAGTGTCCAAATTGGGGTAATTTTCGTTAAAAATAGTGGTTGCATTGGAACTGGTCTTGGGTGGTTCTGTTTGGTCCATTTAACCTGAATTTTTGTCTCATATGAGGGTAGATGTATATTGACCATTCTGTATAAAATAATCTTCCAGGGTAGTTGTGAAGTAAAGTTATTCCACAAACAGTGTGCCTAATTTGGGCACTTTTATGACAACGAGTGCTTGTATTGGAACTGGTCCTGATTGGTTCTGGTTGGTCCATTTACCCAGGAATGGTGTCTTATTTGTGGGTAGATGTATAATTCACAATATTGTGTAAAATTAGTCTTCCAGGGAGGTTCTGGGGGGATGTTAGGCAAGAATAAGTGTCCAAATTGGGGTAATTTTCGTTAAAAATAGTGGTTGCATTGGAACTGGTCTTGGGTGGTTCTGTTTGGTCCATTTAACCTGAATTTTTGTCTCATATGAGGGTAGATGTATATTGACCATTCTGTATAAAATAATCTTCCAGGGTAGTGAAGTAAAGTTATTCCACAAACAGTGTGCCTAATTTGGGCACTTTTATGACAACGAGTGCTTGTGTTGGAACTGGTCCTGAGTGGTTCTGGTTGGTCCATTTACCCAGGAATGGTGTCTTATTTGTGGGTAGATGTATACTTCACAATTTTGTGTAAAATTAGTCTTCCAGGGAGGTTCTGGGGGGATGTTAGGCAAGAATAAGTGCCCAAATTGGGGTAAATTGCGTCAAAAATAGTGGTTGTCTTGGAACTGGTCTTGGGTGGTTCTGGTTGGTCCATTTACCCTGAATTTTTGTCTCCTATGAGGGTAGATGTATATTGACCATTCTGTATAAAATAATCTTCCAGGGTAGTTGTGAAGTAAAGTTATTCCACAAACAGTGTGCCTAATTTGGGCACTTTTATGACAACGAGTGCTTGTGTTGGAACTGGTCCTGAGTGGTTCTGGTTGGTCCATTTACCCAGGAATGGTGTCTTATTTGTGGGTAGATGTATACTTCACAATTTTGTGTAAAATTAGTCTTCCAGGGAGGTTCTGGGGGGATGTTAGGCAAGAATAAGTGCCCAAATTGGGGTAAATTGCGTCAAAAATAGTGGTTGTCTTGGAACTGGTCTTGGGTGGTTCTGGTTGGTCCATTTACCCTGAATTTTTGTCTCATATGAGGGGAGATGTATATTGACCATTTTCTATAAAATAATCTTCCAGGGAGTTTCTGGGTGGATGTTAGGCAAGAATAAGTGTCCAAATTGGGGTAATTTTCGTTAAAAATAGTGGTTGCATTGGTACTGGTCTTGGGTGGTTCTGTTTGGTCCATTTAACCTGAATTTTTGTCTCATATGAGGGTAGATGTATATTGACCATTCTGTATAAAATAATCTTCCAGGGTAGTTGTGAAGTAAAGTTATTCCACAAACAGTGTGCCTAATTTGGGCACTTTTATGACAACGAGTGCTTGTATTGGAACTGGTCCTGATTGGTTCTGGTTGGTCCATTTACCCAGGAATGGTGTCTTATTTGTGGGTAGATGTATAATTCACAATATTGTGTAAAATTAGTCTTCCAGGGAGGTTCTGGGGGGATGTTAGGCAAGAATAAGTGTCCAAATTGGGGTAATTTTCGTTAAAAATAGTGGTTGCATTGGAACTGGTCTTGGGTGGTTCTGTTTGGTCCATTTAACCTGAATTTTTGTCTCATATGAGGGTAGATGTATATTGACCATTCTGTATAAAATAATCTTCCAGGGTAGTTGTGAAGTAAAGTTATTCCACAAACAGTGTGCCTAATTTGGGCACTTTTATGACAACGAGTGCTTGTATTGGAACTGGTCCTGATTGGTTCTGGTTGGTCCATTTACCCAGGAATGGTGTCTTATTTGTGGGTAGATGTATAATTCACAATATTGTGTAAAATTAGTCTTCCAGGGAGGTTCTGGGGGGATGTTAGGCAAGAATAAGTGTCCAAATTGGGGTAATTTTCGTTAAAAATAGTGGTTGCATTGGAACTGGTCTTGGGTGGTTCTGTTTGGTCCATTTAACCTGAATTTTTGTCTCATATGAGGGTAGATGTATATTGACCATTCTGTATAAAATAATCTTCCAGGGTAGTGAAGTAAAGTTATTCCACAAACAGTGTGCCTAATTTGGGCACTTTTATGACAACGAGTGCTTGTGTTGGAACTGGTCCTGAGTGGTTCTGGTTGGTCCATTTACCCAGGAATGGTGTCTTATTTGTGGGTAGATGTATACTTCACAATTTTGTGTAAAATTAGTCTTCCAGGGAGGTTCTGGGGGGATGTTAGGCAAGAATAAGTGCCCAAATTGGGGTAAATTGCGTCAAAAATAGTGGTTGTCTTGGAACTGGTCTTGGGTGGTTCTGGTTGGTCCATTTACCCTGAATTTTTGTCTCCTATGAGGGTAGATGTATATTGACCATTCTGTATAAAATAATCTTCCAGGGTAGTTGTGAAGTAAAGTTATTCCACAAACAGTGTGCCTAATTTGGGCACTTTTATGACAACGAGTGCTTGTGTTGGAACTGGTCCTGAGTGGTTCTGGTTGGTCCATTTACCCAGGAATGGTGTCTTATTTGTGGGTAGATGTATACTTCACAATTTTGTGTAAAATTAGTCTTCCAGGGAGGTTCTGGGGGGATGTTAGGCAAGAATAAGTGCCCAAATTGGGGTAAATTGCGTCAAAAATAGTGGTTGTCTTGGAACTGGTCTTGGGTGGTTCTGGTTGGTCCATTTACCCTGAATTTTTGTCTCATATGAGGGGAGATGTATATTGACCATTTTCTATAAAATAATCTTCCAGGGAGTTTCTGGGTGGATGTTAGGCAAGAATAAGTGTCCAAATTGGGGTAATTTTCGTTAAAAATAGTGGTTGCATTGGTACTGGTCTTGGGTGGTTCTGTTTGGTCCATTTAACCTGAATTTTTGTCTCATATGAGGGTAGATGTATATTGACCATTCTGTATAAAATAATCTTCCAGGGTAGTTGTGAAGTAAAGTTATTCCACAAACAGTGTGCCTAATTTGGGCACTTTTATGACAACGAGTGCTTGTATTGGAACTGGTCCTGATTGGTTCTGGTTGGTCCATTTACCCAGGAATGGTGTCTTATTTGTGGGTAGATGTATAATTCACAATATTGTGTAAAATTAGTCTTCCAGGGAGGTTCTGGGGGGATGTTAGGCAAGAATAAGTGTCCAAATTGGGGTAATTTTCGTTAAAAATAGTGGTTGCATTGGAACTGGTCTTGGGTGGTTCTGTTTGGTCCATTTAACCTGAATTTTTGTCTCATATGAGGGTAGATGTATATTGACCATTCTGTATAAAATAATCTTCCAGGGTAGTTGTGAAGTAAAGTTATTCCACAAACAGTGTGCCTAATTTGGGCACTTTTATGACAACGAGTGCTTGTATTGGAACTGGTCCTGATTGGTTCTGGTTGGTCCATTTACCCAGGAATGGTGTCTTATTTGTGGGTAGATGTATAATTCACAATATTGTGTAAAATTAGTCTTCCAGGGAGGTTCTGGGGGGATGTTAGGCAAGAATAAGTGTCCAAATTGGGGTAATTTTCGTTAAAAATAGTGGTTGCATTGGAACTGGTCTTGGGTGGTTCTGTTTGGTCCATTTAACCTGAATTTTTGTCTCATATGAGGGTAGATGTATATTGACCATTCTGTATAAAATAATCTTCCAGGGTAGTGAAGTAAAGTTATTCCACAAACAGTGTGCCTAATTTGGGCACTTTTATGACAACGAGTGCTTGTGTTGGAACTGGTCCTGAGTGGTTCTGGTTGGTCCATTTACCCAGGAATGGTGTCTTATTTGTGGGTAGATGTATACTTCACAATTTTGTGTAAAATTAGTCTTCCAGGGAGGTTCTGGGGGGATGTTAGGCAAGAATAAGTGCCCAAATTGGGGTAAATTGCGTCAAAAATAGTGGTTGTCTTGGAACTGGTCTTGGGTGGTTCTGGTTGGTCCATTTACCCTGAATTTTTGTCTCCTATGAGGGTAGATGTATATTGACCATTCTGTATAAAATAATCTTCCAGGGTAGTTGTGAAGTAAAGTTATTCCACAAACAGTGTGCCTAATTTGGGCACTTTTATGACAACGAGTGCTTGTGTTGGAACTGGTCCTGAGTGGTTCTGGTTGGTCCATTTACCCAGGAATGGTGTCTTATTTGTGGGTAGATGTATACTTCACAATTTTGTGTAAAATTAGTCTTCCAGGGAGGTTCTGGGGGGATGTTAGGCAAGAATAAGTGCCCAAATTGGGGTAAATTGCGTCAAAAATAGTGGTTGTCTTGGAACTGGTCTTGGGTGGTTCTGGTTGGTCCATTTACCCTGAATTTTTGTCTCCTATGAGGGTAGATGTATATTGACCATTCTGTATAAAATAATCTTCCAGGGTAGTTGGGAAGTAAAGTTATGCCACAATCAATGTACCTAATATGGGCACTTTTATGACAACGAGTGCTTGTCTTGGAACTGGTCCTGAGCGGTTCTGGTTGGTCCATTTACCCTGAATTTTTGTCTCATATGAGGGGAGATGTATATTGACCATTTTCTATAAAATAATCTTCCAGGGAGTTTCTGGGTGGATGTTAGGCAAGAATAAGTGTCCAAATTGGGGTAATTTTCGTTAAAAATAGTGGTTGCATTGGAACTGGTCTTGGGTGGTTCTGTTTGGTCCATTTAACCTGAATTTTTGTCTCATATGAGGGTAGATGTATATTGACCATTCTGTATAAAATAATCTTCCAGGGTAGTTGTGAAGTAAAGTTATTCCACAAACAGTGTGCCTAATTTGGGCACTTTTATGACAACGAGTGCTTGTATTGGAACTGGTCCTGATTGGTTCTGGTTGGTCCATTTACCCAGGAATGGTGTCTTATTTGTGGGTAGATGTATAATTCACAATATTGTGTAAAATTAGTCTTCCAGGGAGGTTCTGGGGGGATGTTAGGCAAGAATAAGTGTCCAAATTGGGGTAATTTTCGTTAAAAATAGTGGTTGCATTGGAACTGGTCTTGGGTGGTTCTGTTTGGTCCATTTAACCTGAATTTTTGTCTCATATGAGGGTAGATGTATATTGACCATTCTGTATAAAATAATCTTCCAGGGTAGTGAAGTAAAGTTATTCCACAAACAGTGTGCCTAATTTGGGCACTTTTATGACAACGAGTGCTTGTGTTGGAACTGGTCCTGAGTGGTTCTGGTTGGTCCATTTACCCAGGAATGGTGTCTTATTTGTGGGTAGATGTATACTTCACAATTTTGTGTAAAATTAGTCTTCCAGGGAGGTTCTGGGGGGATGTTAGGCAAGAATAAGTGCCCAAATTGGGGTAAATTGCGTCAAAAATAGTGGTTGTCTTGGAACTGGTCTTGGGTGGTTCTGGTTGGTCCATTTACCCTGAATTTTTGTCTCCTATGAGGGTAGATGTATATTGACCATTCTGTATAAAATAATCTTCCAGGGTAGTTGGGAAGTAAAGTTATTCCACAAACAGTGTGCCTAATTTGGGCACTTTTATGACAACGAGTGCTTGTGTTGGAACTGGTCCTGAGTGGTTCTGGTTGGTCCATTTACCCAGGAATGGTGTCTTATTTGTGGGTAGATGTATACTTCACAATTTTGTGTAAAATTAGTCTTCCAGGGAGGTTCTGGTGGGATGTTAGGCAAGAATAAGTGCCCAAATTGGGGTAAATTGCGTCAAAAATAGTGGTTGTCTTGGAACTGGTCTTGGGTGGTTCTGGTTGGTCCATTTACCCTGAATTTTTGTCTCCTATGAGGGTAGATGTATATTGACCATTCTGTATAAAATAATCTTCCAGGGTAGTTGGGAAGTAAAGTTATGCCACAATCAATGTACCTAATATGGGCACTTTTATGACAACGAGTGCTTGTCTTGGAACTGGTCCTGAGCGGTTCTGGTTGGTCCATTTACCCTGAATTTTTGTCTCATATGAGGGGAGATGTATATTGACCATTTTCTATAAAATAATCTTCCAGGGAGTTTCTGGGTGGATGTTAGGCAAGAATAAGTGTCCAAATTGGGGTAATTTTCGTTAAAAATAGTGGTTGCATTGGAACTGGTCTTGGGTGGTTCTGTTTGGTCCATTTAACCTGAATTTTTGTCTCATATGAGGGTAGATGTATATTGACCATTCTGTATAAAATAATCTTCCAGGGTAGTTGTGAAGTAAAGTTATTCCACAAACAGTGTGCCTAATTTGGGCACTTTTATGACAACGAGTGCTTGTATTGGAACTGGTCCTGATTGGTTCTGGTTGGTCCATTTACCCAGGAATGGTGTCTTATTTGTGGGTAGATGTATAATTCACAATATTGTGTAAAATTAGTCTTCCAGGGAGGTTCTGGGGGGATGTTAGGCAAGAATAAGTGTCCAAATTGGGGTAATTTTCGTTAAAAATAGTGGTTGCATTGGAACTGGTCTTGGGTGGTTCTGTTTGGTCCATTTAACCTGAATTTTTGTCTCATATGAGGGTAGATGTATATTGACCATTCTGTATAAAATAATCTTCCAGGGTAGTGAAGTAAAGTTATTCCACAAACAGTGTGCCTAATTTGGGCACTTTTATGACAACGAGTGCTTGTGTTGGAACTGGTCCTGAGTGGTTCTGGTTGGTCCATTTACCCAGGAATGGTGTCTTATTTGTGGGTAGATGTATACTTCACAATTTTGTGTAAAATTAGTCTTCCAGGGAGGTTCTGGGGGGATGTTAGGCAAGAATAAGTGCCCAAATTGGGGTAAATTGCGTCAAAAATAGTGGTTGTCTTGGAACTGGTCTTGGGTGGTTCTGGTTGGTCCATTTACCCTGAATTTTTGTCTCCTATGAGGGTAGATGTATATTGACCATTCTGTATAAAATAATCTTCCAGGGTAGTTGTGAAGTAAAGTTATTCCACAAACAGTGTGCCTAATTTGGGCACTTTTATGACAACGAGTGCTTGTGTTGGAACTGGTCCTGAGTGGTTCTGGTTGGTCCATTTACCCAGGAATGGTGTCTTATTTGTGGGTAGATGTATACTTCACAATTTTGTGTAAAATTAGTCTTCCAGGGAGGTTCTGGGGGGATGTTAGGCAAGAATAAGTGCCCAAATTGGGGTAAATTGCGTCAAAAATAGTGGTTGTCTTGGAACTGGTCTTGGGTGGTTCTGGTTGGTCCATTTACCCTGAATTTTTGTCTCATATGAGGGGAGATGTATATTGACCATTTTCTATAAAATAATCTTCCAGGGAGTTTCTGGGTGGATGTTAGGCAAGAATAAGTGTCCAAATTGGGGTAATTTTCGTTAAAAATAGTGGTTGCATTGGTACTGGTCTTGGGTGGTTCTGTTTGGTCCATTTAACCTGAATTTTTGTCTCATATGAGGGTAGATGTATATTGACCATTCTGTATAAAATAATCTTCCAGGGTAGTTGTGAAGTAAAGTTATTCCACAAACAGTGTGCCTAATTTGGGCACTTTTATGACAACGAGTGCTTGTATTGGAACTGGTCCTGATTGGTTCTGGTTGGTCCATTTACCCAGGAATGGTGTCTTATTTGTGGGTAGATGTATAATTCACAATATTGTGTAAAATTAGTCTTCCAGGGAGGTTCTGGGGGGATGTTAGGCAAGAATAAGTGTCCAAATTGGGGTAATTTTCGTTAAAAATAGTGGTTGCATTGGAACTGGTCTTGGGTGGTTCTGTTTGGTCCATTTAACCTGAATTTTTGTCTCATATGAGGGTAGATGTATATTGACCATTCTGTATAAAATAATCTTCCAGGGTAGTTGTGAAGTAAAGTTATTCCACAAACAGTGTGCCTAATTTGGGCACTTTTATGACAACGAGTGCTTGTATTGGAACTGGTCCTGATTGGTTCTGGTTGGTCCATTTACCCAGGAATGGTGTCTTATTTGTGGGTAGATGTATAATTCACAATATTGTGTAAAATTAGTCTTCCAGGGAGGTTCTGGGGGGATGTTAGGCAAGAATAAGTGTCCAAATTGGGGTAATTTTCGTTAAAAATAGTGGTTGCATTGGAACTGGTCTTGGGTGGTTCTGTTTGGTCCATTTAACCTGAATTTTTGTCTCATATGAGGGTAGATGTATATTGACCATTCTGTATAAAATAATCTTCCAGGGTAGTGAAGTAAAGTTATTCCACAAACAGTGTGCCTAATTTGGGCACTTTTATGACAACGAGTGCTTGTGTTGGAACTGGTCCTGAGTGGTTCTGGTTGGTCCATTTACCCAGGAATGGTGTCTTATTTGTGGGTAGATGTATACTTCACAATTTTGTGTAAAATTAGTCTTCCAGGGAGGTTCTGGGGGGATGTTAGGCAAGAATAAGTGCCCAAATTGGGGTAAATTGCGTCAAAAATAGTGGTTGTCTTGGAACTGGTCTTGGGTGGTTCTGGTTGGTCCATTTACCCTGAATTTTTGTCTCCTATGAGGGTAGATGTATATTGACCATTCTGTATAAAATAATCTTCCAGGGTAGTTGTGAAGTAAAGTTATTCCACAAACAGTGTGCCTAATTTGGGCACTTTTATGACAACGAGTGCTTGTGTTGGAACTGGTCCTGAGTGGTTCTGGTTGGTCCATTTACCCAGGAATGGTGTCTTATTTGTGGGTAGATGTATACTTCACAATTTTGTGTAAAATTAGTCTTCCAGGGAGGTTCTGGGGGGATGTTAGGCAAGAATAAGTGCCCAAATTGGGGTAAATTGCGTCAAAAATAGTGGTTGTCTTGGAACTGGTCTTGGGTGGTTCTGGTTGGTCCATTTACCCTGAATTTTTGTCTCCTATGAGGGTAGATGTATATTGACCATTCTGTATAAAATAATCTTCCAGGGTAGTTGGGAAGTAAAGTTATGCCACAATCAATGTACCTAATATGGGCACTTTTATGACAACGAGTGCTTGTCTTGGAACTGGTCCTGAGCGGTTCTGGTTGGTCCATTTACCCTGAATTTTTGTCTCATATGAGGGGAGATGTATATTGACCATTTTCTATAAAATAATCTTCCAGGGAGTTTCTGGGTGGATGTTAGGCAAGAATAAGTGTCCAAATTGGGGTAATTTTCGTTAAAAATAGTGGTTGCATTGGAACTGGTCTTGGGTGGTTCTGTTTGGTCCATTTAACCTGAATTTTTGTCTCATATGAGGGTAGATGTATATTGACCATTCTGTATAAAATAATCTTCCAGGGTAGTTGTGAAGTAAAGTTATTCCACAAACAGTGTGCCTAATTTGGGCACTTTTATGACAACGAGTGCTTGTATTGGAACTGGTCCTGATTGGTTCTGGTTGGTCCATTTACCCAGGAATGGTGTCTTATTTGTGGGTAGATGTATAATTCACAATATTGTGTAAAATTAGTCTTCCAGGGAGGTTCTGGGGGGATGTTAGGCAAGAATAAGTGTCCAAATTGGGGTAATTTTCGTTAAAAATAGTGGTTGCATTGGAACTGGTCTTGGGTGGTTCTGTTTGGTCCATTTAACCTGAATTTTTGTCTCATATGAGGGTAGATGTATATTGACCATTCTGTATAAAATAATCTTCCAGGGTAGTTGTGAAGTAAAGTTATTCCACAAACAGTGTGCCTAATTTGGGCACTTTTATGACAACGAGTGCTTGTGTTGGAACTGGTCCTGAGTGGTTCTGGTTGGTCCATTTACCCAGGAATGGTGTCTTATTTGTGGGTAGATGTATACTTCACAATTTTGTGTAAAATTAGTCTTCCAGGGAGGTTCTGGGGGGATGTTAGGCAAGAATAAGTGCCCAAATTGGGGTAAATTGCGTCAAAAATAGTGGTTGTCTTGGAACTGGTCTTGGGTGGTTCTGGTTGGTCCATTTACCCTGAATTTTTGTCTCCTATGAGGGTAGATGTATATTGACCATTCTGTATAAAATAATCTTCCAGGGTAGTTGGGAAGTAAAGTTATGCCACAATCAATGTACCTAATATGGGCACTTTTATGACAACGAGTGCTTGTCTTGGAACTGGTCCTGAGCGGTTCTGGTTGGTCCATTTACCCTGAATTTTTGTCTCATATGAGGGGAGATGTATATTGACCATTTTCTATAAAATAATCTTCCAGGGAGTTTCTGGGTGGATGTTAGGCAAGAATAAGTGTCCAAATTGGGGTAATTTTCGTTAAAAATAGTGGTTGCATTGGAACTGGTCTTGGGTGGTTCTGTTTGGTCCATTTAACCTGAATTTTTGTCTCATATGAGGGTAGATGTATATTGACCATTCTGTATAAAATAATCTTCCAGGATAGTTGTGAAGTAAAGTTATGCCACAAACAGTGTGCCTAATTTGGGCACTTTTATGACAACGAGTGCTTGTATTGGAACTGGTCCTGATTGGTTCTGGTTGGTCCATTTACCCAGGAATGGTGTCCTATTTGTGGGTAGATGTATAATTCACAATATTGTGTAAAATTAGTCTTCCAGGGAGGTTCTGGGGGGATGTTAGGCAAGAATAAGTGTCCAAATTGGGGTAAATTGCGTTAAAAATAGTGGTTGCATTGGAACTGGTCTTGGGTGGTTCTGTTTGGTCCATTTAACCTGAATTTTTGTCTCATATGAGGGTAGATGTATATTGACCATTCTGTATAAAATAATCTTCCAGGGTAGTTGTGAAGTAAAGTTATTCCACAAACAGTGTGCCTAATTTGGGCACTTTTATGACAACGAGTGCTTGTATTGGAACTGGTCCTGATTGGTTCTGGTTGGTCCATTTACCCAGGAATGGTGTCTTATTTGTGGGTAGATGTATAATTCACAATATTGTGTAAAATTAGTCTTCCAGGGAGGTTCTGGGGGGATGTTAGGCAAGAATAAGTGTCCAAATTGGGGTAATTTTCGTTAAAAATAGTGGTTGCATTGGAACTGGTCTTGGGTGGTTCTGTTTGGTCCATTTAACCTGAATTTTTGTCTCATATGAGGGTAGATGTATATTGACCATTCTGTATAAAATAATCTTCCAGGGTAGTGAAGTAAAGTTATTCCACAAACAGTGTGCCTAATTTGGGCACTTTTATGACAACGAGTGCTTGTGTTGGAACTGGTCCTGAGTGGTTCTGGTTGGTCCATTTACCCAGGAATGGTGTCTTATTTGTGGGTAGATGTATACTTCACAATTTTGTGTAAAATTAGTCTTCCAGGGAGGTTCTGGGGGGATGTTAGGCAAGAATAAGTGCCCAAATTGGGGTAAATTGCGTCAAAAATAGTGGTTGTCTTGGAACTGGTCTTGGGTGGTTCTGGTTGGTCCATTTACCCTGAATTTTTGTCTCCTATGAGGGTAGATGTATATTGACCATTCTGTATAAAATAATCTTCCAGGGTAGTTGTGAAGTAAAGTTATTCCACAAACAGTGTGCCTAATTTGGGCACTTTTATGACAACGAGTGCTTGTGTTGGAACTGGTCCTGAGTGGTTCTGGTTGGTCCATTTACCCAGGAATGGTGTCTTATTTGTGGGTAGATGTATACTTCACAATTTTGTGTAAAATTAGTCTTCCAGGGAGGTTCTGGGGGGATGTTAGGCAAGAATAAGTGCCCAAATTGGGGTAAATTGCGTCAAAAATAGTGGTTGTCTTGGAACTGGTCTTGGGTGGTTCTGGTTGGTCCATTTACCCTGAATTTTTGTCTCATATGAGGGGAGATGTATATTGACCATTTTCTATAAAATAATCTTCCAGGGAGTTTCTGGGTGGATGTTAGGCAAGAATAAGTGTCCAAATTGGGGTAATTTTCGTTAAAAATAGTGGTTGCATTGGTACTGGTCTTGGGTGGTTCTGTTTGGTCCATTTAACCTGAATTTTTGTCTCATATGAGGGTAGATGTATATTGACCATTCTGTATAAAATAATCTTCCAGGGTAGTTGTGAAGTAAAGTTATTCCACAAACAGTGTGCCTAATTTGGGCACTTTTATGACAACGAGTGCTTGTATTGGAACTGGTCCTGATTGGTTCTGGTTGGTCCATTTACCCAGGAATGGTGTCTTATTTGTGGGTAGATGTATAATTCACAATATTGTGTAAAATTAGTCTTCCAGGGAGGTTCTGGGGGGATGTTAGGCAAGAATAAGTGTCCAAATTGGGGTAATTTTCGTTAAAAATAGTGGTTGCATTGGAACTGGTCTTGGGTGGTTCTGTTTGGTCCATTTAACCTGAATTTTTGTCTCATATGAGGGTAGATGTATATTGACCATTCTGTATAAAATAATCTTCCAGGGTAGTTGTGAAGTAAAGTTATTCCACAAACAGTGTGCCTAATTTGGGCACTTTTATGACAACGAGTGCTTGTATTGGAACTGGTCCTGATTGGTTCTGGTTGGTCCATTTACCCAGGAATGGTGTCTTATTTGTGGGTAGATGTATAATTCACAATATTGTGTAAAATTAGTCTTCCAGGGAGGTTCTGGGGGGATGTTAGGCAAGAATAAGTGTCCAAATTGGGGTAATTTTCGTTAAAAATAGTGGTTGCATTGGAACTGGTCTTGGGTGGTTCTGTTTGGTCCATTTAACCTGAATTTTTGTCTCATATGAGGGTAGATGTATATTGACCATTCTGTATAAAATAATCTTCCAGGGTAGTTGTGAAGTAAAGTTATTCCACAAACAGTGTGCCTAATTTGGGCACTTTTATGACAACGAGTGCTTGTGTTGGAACTGGTCCTGAGTGGTTCTGGTTGGTCCATTTACCCAGGAATGGTGTCTTATTTGTGGGTAGATGTATACTTCACAATTTTGTGTAAAATTAGTCTTCCAGGGAGGTTCTGGGGGGATGTTAGGCAAGAATAAGTGCCCAAATTGGGGTAAATTGCGTCAAAAATAGTGGTTGTCTTGGAACTGGTCTTGGGTGGTTCTGGTTGGTCCATTTACCCTGAATTTTTGTCTCCTATGAGGGTAGATGTATATTGACCATTCTGTATAAAATAATCTTCCAGGGTAGTTGGGAAGTAAAGTTATGCCACAATCAATGTACCTAATATGGGCACTTTTATGACAACGAGTGCTTGTCTTGGAACTGGTCCTGAGCGGTTCTGGTTGGTCCATTTACCCTGAATTTTTGTCTCATATGAGGGGAGATGTATATTGACCATTTTCTATAAAATAATCTTCCAGGGAGTTTCTGGGTGGATGTTAGGCAAGAATAAGTGTCCAAATTGGGGTAATTTTCGTTAAAAATAGTGGTTGCATTGGAACTGGTCTTGGGTGGTTCTGTTTGGTCCATTTAACCTGAATTTTTGTCTCATATGAGGGTAGATGTATATTGACCATTCTGTATAAAATAATCTTCCAGGATAGTTGTGAAGTAAAGTTATGCCACAAACAGTGTGCCTAATTTGGGCACTTTTATGACAACGAGTGCTTGTATTGGAACTGGTCCTGATTGGTTCTGGTTGGTCCATTTACCCAGGAATGGTGTCCTATTTGTGGGTAGATGTATAATTCACAATATTGTGTAAAATTAGTCTTCCAGGGAGGTTCTGGGGGGATGTTAGGCAAGAAATAGTGCCCAAATTGGGGTAAATTGCGTTAAAAATAGTGGTTGTCTTGGAACTGGTCTTGGGTGGTTCTGGTTGGTCCATTTAACCTGAATTTTTGTCTCATATGAGGGTAGATGTATATTGTGCAGACAAAGTGCAGACATGAATATCGGGCACTGGAGGTGATTTTCCTGGGTAAAAGACAGCCATAAACGTCGGCGCGACCAAATACGACGACATACGACCATTCTCAAAAGTGCCCAAAATGCACTAAAATTGGTTTTAAATCAGCACTCATCGATCAAATACAAATATTATATATTTAATACAAATATTTGACCTTTTTAAACATTAAAACCGGGCCCAGGAGGGTGATTTACCCGAAGAAATGACACTTTTGACCCGGCAATTTGACCCTAATTGCAGTAAAAAAAAATGTCCACAGTGTGGCAGAGTTCTGCGGGTTCCATAGCGGCCCAGTGCGTACTGGTTTGTATAAAAAGTAGCCCATTTCGGTTCTGGGGGGTTATTTTCCCCGGAAAAAGTGCCTAAAATGTGGGTGCATGTATTATTGATGATTTTGTGTAAAATTAGTCTTCCAGGGAGGTTCTGGGGGGATTTTAAGCCAGAAATAGTGCCCCAAATTGGGGTAAATTGCGTCAAAAATAGTGGTTGCATTATAACCGGTCTTGTGTGGTTCTGGTTGGTCCATTTAACCTGAATTTTTGTCTCATATGAGGGTAGATGTATATTGACCATTCTGTATAAAATAATCTTCCAGGGTAGTTGTGAAGTAAAGTTATTCCACAAACAGTGTGCCTAATTTGGGCACTTTTATGACAACGAGTGCTTGTGTTGGAACTGGTCCTGAGTGGTTCTGGTTGGTCCATTTACCCAGGAATGGTGTCTTATTTGTGGGTAGATGTATACTTCACAATTTTGTGTAAAATTAGTCTTCCAGGGAGGTTCTGGGGGGATGTTAGGCAAGAATAAGTGCCCAAATTGGGGTAAATTGCGTCAAAAATAGTGGTTGTCTTGGAACTGGTCTTGGGTGGTTCTGGTTGGTCCATTTACCCTGAATTTTTGTCTCATATGAGGGGAGATGTATATTGACCATTTTCTATAAAATAATCTTCCAGGGAGTTTCTGGGTGGATGTTAGGCAAGAATAAGTGTCCAAATTGGGGTAATTTTCGTTAAAAATAGTGGTTGCATTGGAACTGGTCTTGGGTGGTTCTGTTTGGTCCATTTAACCTGAATTTTTGTCTCATATGAGGGTAGATGTATATTGACCATTCTGTATAAAATAATCTTCCAGGGTAGTTGTGAAGTAAAGTTATTCCACAAACAGTGTGCCTAATTTGGGCACTTTTATGACAACGAGTGCTTGTATTGGAACTGGTCCTGATTGGTTCTGGTTGGTCCATTTACCCAGGAATGGTGTCTTATTTGTGGGTAGATGTATAATTCACAATATTGTGTAAAATTAGTCTTCCAGGGAGGTTCTGGGGGGATGTTAGGCAAGAATAAGTGTCCAAATTGGGGTAATTTTCGTTAAAAATAGTGGTTGCATTGGAACTGGTCTTGGGTGGTTCTGTTTGGTCCATTTAACCTGAATTTTTGTCTCATATGAGGGTAGATGTATATTGACCATTCTGTATAAAATAATCTTCCAGGGTAGTTGTGAAGTAAAGTTATTCCACAAACAGTGTGCCTAATTTGGGCACTTTTATGACAACGAGTGCTTGTATTGGAACTGGTCCTGATTGGTTCTGGTTGGTCCATTTACCCAGGAATGGTGTCTTATTTGTGGGTAGATGTATAATTCACAATATTGTGTAAAATTAGTCTTCCAGGGAGGTTCTGGGGGGATGTTAGGCAAGAATAAGTGTCCAAATTGGGGTAATTTTCGTTAAAAATAGTGGTTGCATTGGAACTGGTCTTGGGTGGTTCTGTTTGGTCCATTTAACCTGAATTTTTGTCTCATATGAGGGTAGATGTATATTGACCATTCTGTATAAAATAATCTTCCAGGGTAGTGAAGTAAAGTTATTCCACAAACAGTGTGCCTAATTTGGGCACTTTTATGACAACGAGTGCTTGTGTTGGAACTGGTCCTGAGTGGTTCTGGTTGGTCCATTTACCCAGGAATGGTGTCTTATTTGTGGGTAGATGTATACTTCACAATTTTGTGTAAAATTAGTCTTCCAGGGAGGTTCTGGGGGGATGTTAGGCAAGAATAAGTGTCCAAATTGGGGTAATTTTCGTTAAAAATAGTGGTTGCATTGGAACTGGTCTTGGGTGGTTCTGTTTGGTCCATTTAACCTGAATTTTTGTCTCATATGAGGGTAGATGTATATTGACCATTCTGTATAAAATAATCTTCCAGGGTAGTTGTGAAGTAAAGTTATTCCACAAACAGTGTGCCTAATTTGGGCACTTTTATGACAACGAGTGCTTGTATTGGAACTGGTCCTGATTGGTTCTGGTTGGTCCATTTACCCAGGAATGGTGTCTTATTTGTGGGTAGATGTATAATTCACAATATTGTGTAAAATTAGTCTTCCAGGGAGGTTCTGGGGGGATGTTAGGCAAGAATAAGTGTCCAAATTGGGGTAATTTTCGTTAAAAATAGTGGTTGCATTGGAACTGGTCTTGGGTGGTTCTGTTTGGTCCATTTAACCTGAATTTTTGTCTCATATGAGGGTAGATGTATATTGACCATTCTGTATAAAATAATCTTCCAGGGTAGTTGTGAAGTAAAGTTATTCCACAAACAGTGTGCCTAATTTGGGCACTTTTATGACAACGAGTGCTTGTATTGGAACTGGTCCTGATTGGTTCTGGTTGGTCCATTTACCCAGGAATGGTGTCTTATTTGTGGGTAGATGTATAATTCACAATATTGTGTAAAATTAGTCTTCCAGGGAGGTTCTGGGGGGATGTTAGGCAAGAATAAGTGCCCAAATTGGGGTAAATTGCGTCAAAAATAGTGGTTGTCTTGGAACTGGTCTTGGGTGGTTCTGGTTGGTCCATTTACCCTGAATTTTTGTCTCCTATGAGGGTAGATGTATATTGACCATTCTGTATAAAATAATCTTCCAGGGTAGTTGGGAAGTAAAGTTATGCCACAATCAATGTACCTAATATGGGCACTTTTATGACAACGAGTGCTTGTCTTGGAACTGGTCCTGAGCGGTTCTGGTTGGTCCATTTACCCTGAATTTTTGTCTCATATGAGGGGAGATGTATATTGACCATTTTCTATAAAATAATCTTCCAGGGAGTTTCTGGGTGGATGTTAGGCAAGAATAAGTGTCCAAATTGGGGTAATTTTCGTTAAAAATAGTGGTTGCATTGGAACTGGTCTTGGGTGGTTCTGTTTGGTCCATTTAACCTGAATTTTTGTCTCATATGAGGGTAGATGTATATTGACCATTCTGTATAAAATAATCTTCCAGGATAGTTGTGAAGTAAAGTTATGCCACAAACAGTGTGCCTAATTTGGGCACTTTTATGACAACGAGTGCTTGTATTGGAACTGGTCCTGATTGGTTCTGGTTGGTCCATTTACCCAGGAATGGTGTCCTATTTGTGGGTAGATGTATAATTCACAATATTGTGTAAAATTAGTCTTCCAGGGAGGTTCTGGGGGGATGTTAGGCAAGAAATAGTGCCCAAATTGGGGTAAATTGCGTTAAAAATAGTGGTTGTCTTGGAACTGGTCTTGGGTGGTTCTGGTTGGTCCATTTAACCTGAATTTTTGTCTCATATGAGGGTAGATGTATATTGTGCAGACAAAGTGCAGACATGAATATCGGGCACTGGAGGTGATTTTCCTGGGTAAAAGACAGCCATAAACGTCGGCGCGACCAAATACGACGACATACGACCATTCTCAAAAGTGCCCAAAATGCACTAAAATTGGTTTTAAATCAGCACTCATCGATCAAATACAAATATTATATATTTAATACAA
Source organism: Stigmatopora argus (assembly GCF_051989625.1). Lineage (NCBI taxonomy): Eukaryota > Metazoa > Chordata > Actinopteri > Syngnathiformes > Syngnathidae > Stigmatopora > Stigmatopora argus. The sequence continues at coordinate 185,521 of NW_027520072.1, read as the reverse complement.
ATATTTGACCTTTTTAAACATTAAAACCGGGCCCAGGAGGGTGATTTACCCGAAGAAATGACACTTTTGACCCGGCAATTTGACCCTAATTGCAGTAAAAAAAAATGTCCACAGTGTGGCAGAGTTCTGCGGGTTCCATAGCGGCCCAGTGCGTACTGGTTTGTATAAAAAGTAGCCCATTTCGGTTCTGGGGGGTTATTTTCCCCGGAAAAAGTGCCTAAAATGTGGGTGCATGTATTATTGATGATTTTGTGTAAAATTAGTCTTCCAGGGAGGTTCTGGGGGGATTTTAAGCCAGAAATAGTGCCCCAAATTGGGGTAAATTGCGTCAAAAATAGTGGTTGCATTATAACCGGTCTTGTGTGGTTCTGGTTGGTCCATTTAACCTGAATTTTTGTCTCATATGAGGGTAGATGTATATTGACCATTCTGTATAAAATAATCTTCCAGGGTAGTTGTGAAGTAAAGTTATTCCACAAACAGTGTGCCTAATTTGGGCACTTTTATGACAACGAGTGCTTGTGTTGGAACTGGTCCTGAGTGGTTCTGGTTGGTCCATTTACCCAGGAATGGTGTCTTATTTGTGGGTAGATGTATACTTCACAATTTTGTGTAAAATTAGTCTTCCAGGGAGGTTCTGGGGGGATGTTAGGCAAGAATAAGTGCCCAAATTGGGGTAAATTGCGTCAAAAATAGTGGTTGTCTTGGAACTGGTCTTGGGTGGTTCTGGTTGGTCCATTTACCCTGAATTTTTGTCTCATATGAGGGGAGATGTATATTGACCATTTTCTATAAAATAATCTTCCAGGGAGTTTCTGGGTGGATGTTAGGCAAGAATAAGTGTCCAAATTGGGGTAATTTTCGTTAAAAATAGTGGTTGCATTGGAACTGGTCTTGGGTGGTTCTGTTTGGTCCATTTAACCTGAATTTTTGTCTCATATGAGGGTAGATGTATATTGACCATTCTGTATAAAATAATCTTCCAGGGTAGTTGTGAAGTAAAGTTATTCCACAAACAGTGTGCCTAATTTGGGCACTTTTATGACAACGAGTGCTTGTATTGGAACTGGTCCTGATTGGTTCTGGTTGGTCCATTTACCCAGGAATGGTGTCTTATTTGTGGGTAGATGTATAATTCACAATATTGTGTAAAATTAGTCTTCCAGGGAGGTTCTGGGGGGATGTTAGGCAAGAATAAGTGTCCAAATTGGGGTAATTTTCGTTAAAAATAGTGGTTGCATTGGAACTGGTCTTGGGTGGTTCTGTTTGGTCCATTTAACCTGAATTTTTGTCTCATATGAGGGTAGATGTATATTGACCATTCTGTATAAAATAATCTTCCAGGGTAGTGAAGTAAAGTTATTCCACAAACAGTGTGCCTAATTTGGGCACTTTTATGACAACGAGTGCTTGTGTTGGAACTGGTCCTGAGTGGTTCTGGTTGGTCCATTTACCCAGGAATGGTGTCTTATTTGTGGGTAGATGTATACTTCACAATTTTGTGTAAAATTAGTCTTCCAGGGAGGTTCTGGGGGGATGTTAGGCAAGAATAAGTGTCCAAATTGGGGTAATTTTCGTTAAAAATAGTGGTTGCATTGGAACTGGTCTTGGGTGGTTCTGTTTGGTCCATTTAACCTGAATTTTTGTCTCATATGAGGGTAGATGTATATTGACCATTCTGTATAAAATAATCTTCCAGGGTAGTTGTGAAGTAAAGTTATTCCACAAACAGTGTGCCTAATTTGGGCACTTTTATGACAACGAGTGCTTGTATTGGAACTGGTCCTGATTGGTTCTGGTTGGTCCATTTACCCAGGAATGGTGTCTTATTTGTGGGTAGATGTATAATTCACAATATTGTGTAAAATTAGTCTTCCAGGGAGGTTCTGGGGGGATGTTAGGCAAGAATAAGTGTCCAAATTGGGGTAATTTTCGTTAAAAATAGTGGTTGCATTGGAACTGGTCTTGGGTGGTTCTGTTTGGTCCATTTAACCTGAATTTTTGTCTCATATGAGGGTAGATGTATATTGACCATTCTGTATAAAATAATCTTCCAGGGTAGTTGTGAAGTAAAGTTATTCCACAAACAGTGTGCCTAATTTGGGCACTTTTATGACAACGAGTGCTTGTATTGGAACTGGTCCTGATTGGTTCTGGTTGGTCCATTTACCCAGGAATGGTGTCTTATTTGTGGGTAGATGTATAATTCACAATATTGTGTAAAATTAGTCTTCCAGGGAGGTTCTGGGGGGATGTTAGGCAAGAATAAGTGCCCAAATTGGGGTAAATTGCGTCAAAAATAGTGGTTGTCTTGGAACTGGTCTTGGGTGGTTCTGGTTGGTCCATTTACCCTGAATTTTTGTCTCCTATGAGGGTAGATGTATATTGACCATTCTGTATAAAATAATCTTCCAGGGTAGTTGGGAAGTAAAGTTATGCCACAATCAATGTACCTAATATGGGCACTTTTATGACAACGAGTGCTTGTCTTGGAACTGGTCCTGAGCGGTTCTGGTTGGTCCATTTACCCTGAATTTTTGTCTCATATGAGGGGAGATGTATATTGACCATTTTCTATAAAATAATCTTCCAGGGAGTTTCTGGGTGGATGTTAGGCAAGAATAAGTGTCCAAATTGGGGTAATTTTCGTTAAAAATAGTGGTTGCATTGGAACTGGTCTTGGGTGGTTCTGTTTGGTCCATTTAACCTGAATTTTTGTCTCATATGAGGGTAGATGTATATTGACCATTCTGTATAAAATAATCTTCCAGGATAGTTGTGAAGTAAAGTTATGCCACAAACAGTGTGCCTAATTTGGGCACTTTTATGACAACGAGTGCTTGTATTGGAACTGGTCCTGATTGGTTCTGGTTGGTCCATTTACCCAGGAATGGTGTCCTATTTGTGGGTAGATGTATAATTCACAATATTGTGTAAAATTAGTCTTCCAGGGAGGTTCTGGGGGGATGTTAGGCAAGAAATAGTGCCCAAATTGGGGTAAATTGCGTTAAAAATAGTGGTTGTCTTGGAACTGGTCTTGGGTGGTTCTGGTTGGTCCATTTAACCTGAATTTTTGTCTCATATGAGGGTAGATGTATATTGTGCAGACAAAGTGCAGACATGAATATCGGGCACTGGAGGTGATTTTCCTGGGTAAAAGACAGCCATAAACGTCGGCGCGACCAAATACGACGACATACGACCATTCTCAAAAGTGCCCAAAATGCACTAAAATTGGTTTTAAATCAGCACTCATCGATCAAATACAAATATTATATATTTAATACAAATATTTGACCTTTTTAAACATTAAAACCGGGCCCAGGAGGGTGATTTACCCGAAGAAATGACACTTTTGACCCGGCAATTTGACCCTAATTGCAGTAAAAAAAAATGTCCACAGTGTGGCAGAGTTCTGCGGGTTCCATAGCGGCCCAGTGCGTACTGGTTTGTATAAAAAGTAGCCCATTTCGGTTCTGGGGGGTTATTTTCCCCGGAAAAAGTGCCTAAAATGTGGGTGCATGTATTATTGATGATTTTGTGTAAAATTAGTCTTCCAGGGAGGTTCTGGGGGGATTTTAAGCCAGAAATAGTGCCCCAAATTGGGGTAAATTGCGTCAAAAATAGTGGTTGCATTATAACCGGTCTTGTGTGGTTCTGGTTGGTCCATTTAACCTGAATTTTTGTCTCATATGAGGGTAGATGTATATTGACCATTCTGTATAAAATAATCTTCCAGGGTAGTTGTGAAGTAAAGTTATTCCACAAACAGTGTGCCTAATTTGGGCACTTTTATGACAACGAGTGCTTGTGTTGGAACTGGTCCTGAGTGGTTCTGGTTGGTCCATTTACCCAGGAATGGTGTCTTATTTGTGGGTAGATGTATACTTCACAATTTTGTGTAAAATTAGTCTTCCAGGGAGGTTCTGGGGGGATGTTAGGCAAGAATAAGTGCCCAAATTGGGGTAAATTGCGTCAAAAATAGTGGTTGTCTTGGAACTGGTCTTGGGTGGTTCTGGTTGGTCCATTTACCCTGAATTTTTGTCTCATATGAGGGGAGATGTATATTGACCATTTTCTATAAAATAATCTTCCAGGGAGTTTCTGGGTGGATGTTAGGCAAGAATAAGTGTCCAAATTGGGGTAATTTTCGTTAAAAATAGTGGTTGCATTGGAACTGGTCTTGGGTGGTTCTGTTTGGTCCATTTAACCTGAATTTTTGTCTCATATGAGGGTAGATGTATATTGACCATTCTGTATAAAATAATCTTCCAGGGTAGTTGTGAAGTAAAGTTATTCCACAAACAGTGTGCCTAATTTGGGCACTTTTATGACAACGAGTGCTTGTATTGGAACTGGTCCTGATTGGTTCTGGTTGGTCCATTTACCCAGGAATGGTGTCTTATTTGTGGGTAGATGTATACTTCACAATTTTGTGTAAAATTAGTCTTCCAGGGAGGTTCTGGGGGGATGTTAGGCAAGAATAAGTGCCCAAATTGGGGTAAATTGCGTCAAAAATAGTGGTTGTCTTGGAACTGGTCTTGGGTGGTTCTGGTTGGTCCATTTACCCTGAATTTTTGTCTCATATGAGGGGAGATGTATATTGACCATTTTCTATAAAATAATCTTCCAGGGAGTTTCTGGGTGGATGTTAGGCAAGAATAAGTGTCCAAATTGGGGTAATTTTCGTTAAAAATAGTGGTTGCATTGGAACTGGTCTTGGGTGGTTCTGTTTGGTCCATTTAACCTGAATTTTTGTCTCATATGAGGGTAGATGTATATTGACCATTCTGTATAAAATAATCTTCCAGGGTAGTTGTGAAGTAAAGTTATTCCACAAACAGTGTGCCTAATTTGGGCACTTTTATGACAACGAGTGCTTGTATTGGAACTGGTCCTGATTGGTTCTGGTTGGTCCATTTACCCAGGAATGGTGTCTTATTTGTGGGTAGATGTATAATTCACAATATTGTGTAAAATTAGTCTTCCAGGGAGGTTCTGGGGGGATGTTAGGCAAGAATAAGTGTCCAAATTGGGGTAATTTTCGTTAAAAATAGTGGTTGCATTGGAACTGGTCTTGGGTGGTTCTGTTTGGTCCATTTAACCTGAATTTTTGTCTCATATGAGGGTAGATGTATATTGACCATTCTGTATAAAATAATCTTCCAGGGTAGTTGTGAAGTAAAGTTATTCCACAAACAGTGTGCCTAATTTGGGCACTTTTATGACAACGAGTGCTTGTATTGGAACTGGTCCTGATTGGTTCTGGTTGGTCCATTTACCCAGGAATGGTGTCTTATTTGTGGGTAGATGTATAATTCACAATATTGTGTAAAATTAGTCTTCCAGGGAGGTTCTGGGGGGATGTTAGGCAAGAATAAGTGTCCAAATTGGGGTAATTTTCGTTAAAAATAGTGGTTGCATTGGAACTGGTCTTGGGTGGTTCTGTTTGGTCCATTTAACCTGAATTTTTGTCTCATATGAGGGTAGATGTATATTGACCATTCTGTATAAAACAATCTTCCAGGGTAGTGAAGTAAAGTTATTCCACAAACAGTGTGCCTAATTTGGGCACTTTTATGACAACGAGTGCTTGTGTTGGAACTGGTCCTGAGTGGTTCTGGTTGGTCCATTTACCCAGGAATGGTGTCTTATTTGTGGGTAGATGTATACTTCACAATTTTGTGTAAAATTAGTCTTCCAGGGAGGTTCTGGGGGGATGTTAGGCAAGAATAAGTGCCCAAATTGGGGTAAATTGCGTCAAAAATAGTGGTTGTCTTGGAACTGGTCTTGGGTGGTTCTGGTTGGTCCATTTACCCTGAATTTTTGTCTCCTATGAGGGTAGATGTATATTGACCATTCTGTATAAAATAATCTTCCAGGGTAGTTGTGAAGTAAAGTTATTCCACAAACAGTGTGCCTAATTTGGGCACTTTTATGACAACGAGTGCTTGTGTTGGAACTGGTCCTGAGTGGTTCTGGTTGGTCCATTTACCCAGGAATGGTGTCTTATTTGTGGGTAGATGTATACTTCACAATTTTGTGTAAAATTAGTCTTCCAGGGAGGTTCTGGGGGGATGTTAGGCAAGAATAAGTGCCCAAATTGGGGTAAATTGCGTCAAAAATAGTGGTTGTCTTGGAACTGGTCTTGGGTGGTTCTGGTTGGTCCATTTACCCTGAATTTTTGTCTCATATGAGGGGAGATGTATATTGACCATTTTCTATAAAATAATCTTCCAGGGAGTTTCTGGGTGGATGTTAGGCAAGAATAAGTGTCCAAATTGGGGTAATTTTCGTTAAAAATAGTGGTTGCATTGGTACTGGTCTTGGGTGGTTCTGTTTGGTCCATTTAACCTGAATTTTTGTCTCATATGAGGGTAGATGTATATTGACCATTCTGTATAAAATAATCTTCCAGGGTAGTTGTGAAGTAAAGTTATTCCACAAACAGTGTGCCTAATTTGGGCACTTTTATGACAACGAGTGCTTGTATTGGAACTGGTCCTGATTGGTTCTGGTTGGTCCATTTACCCAGGAATGGTGTCTTATTTGTGGGTAGATGTATAATTCACAATATTGTGTAAAATTAGTCTTCCAGGGAGGTTCTGGGGGGATGTTAGGCAAGAATAAGTGTCCAAATTGGGGTAATTTTCGTTAAAAATAGTGGTTGCATTGGAACTGGTCTTGGGTGGTTCTGTTTGGTCCATTTAACCTGAATTTTTGTCTCATATGAGGGTAGATGTATATTGACCATTCTGTATAAAATAATCTTCCAGGGTAGTGAAGTAAAGTTATTCCACAAACAGTGTGCCTAATTTGGGCACTTTTATGACAACGAGTGCTTGTATTGGAACTGGTCCTGATTGGTTCTGGTTGGTCCATTTACCCAGGAATGGTGTCTTATTTGTGGGTAGATGTATAATTCACAATATTGTGTAAAATTAGTCTTCCAGGGAGGTTCTGGGGGGATGTTAGGCAAGAATAAGTGTCCAAATTGGGGTAATTTTCGTTAAAAATAGTGGTTGCATTGGAACTGGTCTTGGGTGGTTCTGTTTGGTCCATTTAACCTGAATTTTTGTCTCATATGAGGGTAGATGTATATTGACCATTCTGTATAAAATAATCTTCCAGGGTAGTGAAGTAAAGTTATTCCACAAACAGTGTGCCTAATTTGGGCACTTTTATGACAACGAGTGCTTGTGTTGGAACTGGTCCTGAGTGGTTCTGGTTGGTCCATTTACCCAGGAATGGTGTCTTATTTGTGGGTAGATGTATACTTCACAATTTTGTGTAAAATTAGTCTTCCAGGGAGGTTCTGGGGGGATGTTAGGCAAGAATAAGTGTCCAAATTGGGGTAATTTTCGTTAAAAATAGTGGTTGCATTGGAACTGGTCTTGGGTGGTTCTGTTTGGTCCATTTAACCTGAATTTTTGTCTCATATGAGGGTAGATGTATATTGACCATTCTGTATAAAATAATCTTCCAGGGTAGTTGTGAAGTAAAGTTATTCCACAAACAGTGTGCCTAATTTGGGCACTTTTATGACAACGAGTGCTTGTATTGGAACTGGTCCTGATTGGTTCTGGTTGGTCCATTTACCCAGGAATGGTGTCTTATTTGTGGGTAGATGTATAATTCACAATATTGTGTAAAATTAGTCTTCCAGGGAGGTTCTGGGGGGATGTTAGGCAAGAATAAGTGTCCAAATTGGGGTAATTTTCGTTAAAAATAGTGGTTGCATTGGAACTGGTCTTGGGTGGTTCTGTTTGGTCCATTTAACCTGAATTTTTGTCTCATATGAGGGTAGATGTATATTGACCATTCTGTATAAAATAATCTTCCAGGGTAGTTGTGAAGTAAAGTTATTCCACAAACAGTGTGCCTAATTTGGGCACTTTTATGACAACGAGTGCTTGTATTGGAACTGGTCCTGATTGGTTCTGGTTGGTCCATTTACCCAGGAATGGTGTCTTATTTGTGGGTAGATGTATAATTCACAATATTGTGTAAAATTAGTCTTCCAGGGAGGTTCTGGGGGGATGTTAGGCAAGAATAAGTGCCCAAATTGGGGTAAATTGCGTCAAAAATAGTGGTTGTCTTGGAACTGGTCTTGGGTGGTTCTGGTTGGTCCATTTACCCTGAATTTTTGTCTCCTATGAGGGTAGATGTATATTGACCATTCTGTATAAAATAATCTTCCAGGGTAGTTGGGAAGTAAAGTTATGCCACAATCAATGTACCTAATATGGGCACTTTTATGACAACGAGTGCTTGTCTTGGAACTGGTCCTGAGCGGTTCTGGTTGGTCCATTTACCCTGAATTTTTGTCTCATATGAGGGGAGATGTATATTGACCATTTTCTATAAAATAATCTTCCAGGGAGTTTCTGGGTGGATGTTAGGCAAGAATAAGTGTCCAAATTGGGGTAATTTTCGTTAAAAATAGTGGTTGCATTGGAACTGGTCTTGGGTGGTTCTGTTTGGTCCATTTAACCTGAATTTTTGTCTCATATGAGGGTAGATGTATATTGACCATTCTGTATAAAATAATCTTCCAGGATAGTTGTGAAGTAAAGTTATGCCACAAACAGTGTGCCTAATTTGGGCACTTTTATGACAACGAGTGCTTGTATTGGAACTGGTCCTGATTGGTTCTGGTTGGTCCATTTACCCAGGAATGGTGTCCTATTTGTGGGTAGATGTATAATTCACAATATTGTGTAAAATTAGTCTTCCAGGGAGGTTCTGGGGGGATGTTAGGCAAGAAATAGTGCCCAAATTGGGGTAAATTGCGTTAAAAATAGTGGTTGTCTTGGAACTGGTCTTGGGTGGTTCTGGTTGGTCCATTTAACCTGAATTTTTGTCTCATATGAGGGTAGATGTATATTGTGCAGACAAAGTGCAGACATGAATATCGGGCACTGGAGGTGATTTTCCTGGGTAAAAGACAGCCATAAACGTCGGCGCGACCAAATACGACGACATACGACCATTCTCAAAAGTGCCCAAAATGCACTAAAATTGGTTTTAAATCAGCACTCATCGATCAAATACAAATATTATATATTTAATACAAATATTTGACCTTTTTAAACATTAAAACCGGGCCCAGGAGGGTGATTTACCCGAAGAAATGACACTTTTGACCCGGCAATTTGACCCTAATTGCAGTAAAAAAAAATGTCCACAGTGTGGCAGAGTTCTGCGGGTTCCATAGCGGCCCAGTGCGTACTGGTTTGTATAAAAAGTAGCCCATTTCGGTTCTGGGGGGTTATTTTCCCCGGAAAAAGTGCCTAAAATGTGGGTGCATGTATTATTGATGATTTTGTGTAAAATTAGTCTTCCAGGGAGGTTCTGGGGGGATTTTAAGCCAGAAATAGTGCCCCAAATTGGGGTAAATTGCGTCAAAAATAGTGGTTGCATTATAACCGGTCTTGTGTGGTTCTGGTTGGTCCATTTAACCTGAATTTTTGTCTCATATGAGGGTAGATGTATATTGACCATTCTGTATAAAATAATCTTCCAGGGTAGTTGTGAAGTAAAGTTATTCCACAAACAGTGTGCCTAATTTGGGCACTTTTATGACAACGAGTGCTTGTGTTGGAACTGGTCCTGAGTGGTTCTGGTTGGTCCATTTACCCAGGAATGGTGTCTTATTTGTGGGTAGATGTATACTTCACAATTTTGTGTAAAATTAGTCTTCCAGGGAGGTTCTGGGGGGATGTTAGGCAAGAATAAGTGCCCAAATTGGGGTAAATTGCGTCAAAAATAGTGGTTGTCTTGGAACTGGTCTTGGGTGGTTCTGGTTGGTCCATTTACCCTGAATTTTTGTCTCATATGAGGGGAGATGTATATTGACCATTTTCTATAAAATAATCTTCCAGGGAGTTTCTGGGTGGATGTTAGGCAAGAATAAGTGTCCAAATTGGGGTAATTTTCGTTAAAAATAGTGGTTGCATTGGAACTGGTCTTGGGTGGTTCTGTTTGGTCCATTTAACCTGAATTTTTGTCTCATATGAGGGTAGATGTATATTGACCATTCTGTATAAAATAATCTTCCAGGGTAGTTGTGAAGTAAAGTTATTCCACAAACAGTGTGCCTAATTTGGGCACTTTTATGACAACGAGTGCTTGTATTGGAACTGGTCCTGATTGGTTCTGGTTGGTCCATTTACCCAGGAATGGTGTCTTATTTGTGGGTAGATGTATAATTCACAATATTGTGTAAAATTAGTCTTCCAGGGAGGTTCTGGGGGGATGTTAGGCAAGAATAAGTGTCCAAATTGGGGTAATTTTCGTTAAAAATAGTGGTTGCATTGGAACTGGTCTTGGGTGGTTCTGTTTGGTCCATTTAACCTGAATTTTTGTCTCATATGAGGGTAGATGTATATTGACCATTCTGTATAAAATAATCTTCCAGGGTAGTTGTGAAGTAAAGTTATTCCACAAACAGTGTGCCTAATTTGGGCACTTTTATGACAACGAGTGCTTGTATTGGAACTGGTCCTGATTGGTTCTGGTTGGTCCATTTACCCAGGAATGGTGTCTTATTTGTGGGTAGATGTATAATTCACAATATTGTGTAAAATTAGTCTTCCAGGGAGGTTCTGGGGGGATGTTAGGCAAGAATAAGTGTCCAAATTGGGGTAATTTTCGTTAAAAATAGTGGTTGCATTGGAACTGGTCTTGGGTGGTTCTGTTTGGTCCATTTAACCTGAATTTTTGTCTCATATGAGGGTAGATGTATATTGACCATTCTGTATAAAATAATCTTCCAGGGTAGTGAAGTAAAGTTATTCCACAAACAGTGTGCCTAATTTGGGCACTTTTATGACAACGAGTGCTTGTATTGGAACTGGTCCTGATTGGTTCTGGTTGGTCCATTTACCCAGGAATGGTGTCTTATTTGTGGGTAGATGTATACTTCACAATTTTGTGTAAAATTAGTCTTCCAGGGAGGTTCTGGGGGGATGTTAGGCAAGAATAAGTGTCCAAATTGGGGTAATTTTCGTTAAAAATAGTGGTTGCATTGGAACTGGTCTTGGGTGGTTCTGGTTGGTCCATTTAACCTGAATTTTTGTCTCATATGAGGGTAGATGTATATTGACCATTCTGTATAAAATAATCTTCCAGGGTAGTTGTGAAGTAAAGTTATTCCACAAACAGTGTGCCTAATTTGGGCACTTTTATGACAACGAGTGCTTGTATTGGAACTGGTCCTGATTGGTTCTGGTTGGTCCATTTACCCAGGAATGGTGTCTTATTTGTGGGTAGATGTATAATTCACAATATTGTGTAAAATTAGTCTTCCAGGGAGGTTCTGGGGGGATGTTAGGCAAGAATAAGTGTCCAAATTGGGGTAATTTTCGTTAAAAATAGTGGTTGCATTGGAACTGGTCTTGGGTGGTTCTGTTTGGTCCATTTAACCTGAATTTTTGTCTCATATGAGGGTAGATGTATATTGACCATTCTGTATAAAATAATCTTCCAGGGTAGTTGTGAAGTAAAGTTATTCCACAAACAGTGTGCCTAATTTGGGCACTTTTATGACAACGAGTGCTTGTATTGGAACTGGTCCTGATTGGTTCTGGTTGGTCCATTTACCCAGGAATGGTGTCTTATTTGTGGGTAGATGTATAATTCACAATATTGTGTAAAATTAGTCTTCCAGGGAGGTTCTGGGGGGATGTTAGGCAAGAATAAGTGTCCAAATTGGGGTAATTTTCGTTAAAAATAGTGGTTGCATTGGAACTGGTCTTGGGTGGTTCTGTTTGGTCCATTTAACCTGAATTTTTGTCTCATATGAGGGTAGATGTATATTGACCATTCTGTATAAAATAATCTTCCAGGGTAGTGAAGTAAAGTTATTCCACAAACAGTGTGCCTAATTTGGGCACTTTTATGACAACGAGTGCTTGTGTTGGAACTGGTCCTGAGTGGTTCTGGTTGGTCCATTTACCCAGGAATGGTGTCTTATTTGTGGGTAGATGTATACTTCACAATTTTGTGTAAAATTAGTCTTCCAGGGAGGTTCTGGGGGGATGTTAGGCAAGAATAAGTGCCCAAATTGGGGTAAATTGCGTCAAAAATAGTGGTTGTCTTGGAACTGGTCTTGGGTGGTTCTGGTTGGTCCATTTACCCTGAATTTTTGTCTCCTATGAGGGTAGATGTATATTGACCATTCTGTATAAAATAATCTTCCAGGGTAGTTGTGAAGTAAAGTTATTCCACAAACAGTGTGCCTAATTTGGGCACTTTTATGACAACGAGTGCTTGTGTTGGAACTGGTCCTGAGTGGTTCTGGTTGGTCCATTTACCCAGGAATGGTGTCTTATTTGTGGGTAGATGTATACTTCACAATTTTGTGTAAAATTAGTCTTCCAGGGAGGTTCTGGGGGGATGTTAGGCAAGAATAAGTGCCCAAATTGGGGTAAATTGCGTCAAAAATAGTGGTTGTCTTGGAACTGGTCTTGGGTGGTTCTGGTTGGTCCATTTACCCTGAATTTTTGTCTCATATGAGGGGAGATGTATATTGACCATTTTCTATAAAATAATCTTCCAGGGAGTTTCTGGGTGGATGTTAGGCAAGAATAAGTGTCCAAATTGGGGTAATTTTCGTTAAAAATAGTGGTTGCATTGGTACTGGTCTTGGGTGGTTCTGTTTGGTCCATTTAACCTGAATTTTTGTCTCATATGAGGGTAGATGTATATTGACCATTCTGTATAAAATAATCTTCCAGGGTAGTTGTGAAGTAAAGTTATTCCACAAACAGTGTGCCTAATTTGGGCACTTTTATGACAACGAGTGCTTGTATTGGAACTGGTCCTGATTGGTTCTGGTTGGTCCATTTACCCAGGAATGGTGTCTTATTTGTGGGTAGATGTATAATTCACAATATTGTGTAAAATTAGTCTTCCAGGGAGGTTCTGGGGGGATGTTAGGCAAGAATAAGTGTCCAAATTGGGGTAATTTTCGTTAAAAATAGTGGTTGCATTGGAACTGGTCTTGGGTGGTTCTGTTTGGTCCATTTAACCTGAATTTTTGTCTCATATGAGGGTAGATGTATATTGACCATTCTGTATAAAATAATCTTCCAGGGTAGTTGTGAAGTAAAGTTATTCCACAAACAGTGTGCCTAATTTGGGCACTTTTATGACAACGAGTGCTTGTATTGGAACTGGTCCTGATTGGTTCTGGTTGGTCCATTTACCCAGGAATGGTGTCTTATTTGTGGGTAGATGTATAATTCACAATATTGTGTAAAATTAGTCTTCCAGGGAGGTTCTGGGGGGATGTTAGGCAAGAATAAGTGTCCAAATTGGGGTAATTTTCGTTAAAAATAGTGGTTGCATTGGAACTGGTCTTGGGTGGTTCTGTTTGGTCCATTTAACCTGAATTTTTGTCTCATATGAGGGTAGATGTATATTGACCATTCTGTATAAAATAATCTTCCAGGGTAGTGAAGTAAAGTTATTCCACAAACAGTGTGCCTAATTTGGGCACTTTTATGACAACGAGTGCTTGTATTGGAACTGGTCCTGATTGGTTCTGGTTGGTCCATTTACCCAGGAATGGTGTCTTATTTGTGGGTAGATGTATACTTCACAATTTTGTGTAAAATTAGTCTTCCAGGGAGGTTCTGGGGGGATGTTAGGCAAGAATAAGTGTCCAAATTGGGGTAATTTTCGTTAAAAATAGTGGTTGCATTGGAACTGGTCTTGGGTGGTTCTGTTTGGTCCATTTAACCTGAATTTTTGTCTCATATGAGGGTAGATGTATATTGACCATTCTGTATAAAATAATCTTCCAGGGTAGTTGTGAAGTAAAGTTATTCCACAAACAGTGTGCCTAATTTGGGCACTTTTATGACAACGAGTGCTTGTATTGGAACTGGTCCTGATTGGTTCTGGTTGGTCCATTTACCCAGGAATGGTGTCTTATTTGTGGGTAGATGTATAATTCACAATATTGTGTAAAATTAGTCTTCCAGGGAGGTTCTGGGGGGATGTTAGGCAAGAATAAGTGTCCAAATTGGGGTAATTTTCGTTAAAAATAGTGGTTGCATTGGAACTGGTCTTGGGTGGTTCTGTTTGGTCCATTTAACCTGAATTTTTGTCTCATATGAGGGTAGATGTATATTGACCATTCTGTATAAAATAATCTTCCAGGGTAGTTGTGAAGTAAAGTTATTCCACAAACAGTGTGCCTAATTTGGGCACTTTTATGACAACGAGTGCTTGTATTGGAACTGGTCCTGATTGGTTCTGGTTGGTCCATTTACCCAGGAATGGTGTCTTATTTGTGGGTAGATGTATAATTCACAATATTGTGTAAAATTAGTCTTCCAGGGAGGTTCTGGGGGGATGTTAGGCAAGAATAAGTGCCCAAATTGGGGTAAATTGCGTCAAAAATAGTGGTTGTCTTGGAACTGGTCTTGGGTGGTTCTGGTTGGTCCATTTAACCTGAATTTTTGTCTCATATGAGGGTAGATGTATATTGTGCAGACAAAGTGCAGACATGAATATCGGGCACTGGAGGTGATTTTCCTGGGTAAAAGACAGCCATAAACGTCGGCGCGACCAAATACGACGACATACGACCATTCTCAAAAGTGCCCAAAATGCACTAAAATTGGTTTTAAATCAGCACTCATCGATCAAATACAAATATTATATATTTAATACAAATATTTGACCTTTTTAAACATTAAAACCGGGCCCAGGAGGGTGATTTACCCGAAGAAATGACACTTTTGACCCGGCAATTTGACCCTAATTGCAGTAAAAAAAAATGTCCACAGTGTGGCAGAGTTCTGCGGGTTCCATAGCGGCCCAGTGCGTACATTGGAACATGTGGAAAAAGTTGGAAAAATGTTAAAAATGGTCGAAAATGGTTAAAATCAACCCAGAAATAGTGCATCGAAAGCCCGCAGAAAGTTTTGGAAACGATCGGTAAATTTGGGAAAATGTCAAAAATGGTCGAAAATGTTTAAAATCAACCCAGGAATAGTGCATCGAAAGCCCGCAGAAAGTTTTGGAAACGATCGGTAAATTTGGGAAAATGTCAAAAATGGTCGAAAATGTTTAAAATCAACCCAGGAATAGTGCATCGAAAGCCCGCAGAAAGTTTTGGAAACGATCGGTAAATTTGGGAAAATGTCAAAAATGGTCGAAAATGTTTAAAATCAACCCAGGAATAGTGCATCGAAAGCCCGCAGAAAGTTTTGGAAAAGATCGGTAAATTTGGGAAAATGTCAAAAATGGTCGAAAATGTTTAAAATCAACCCAGGAATAGTGCATCGAAAGCCCGCAGAAATTTTTTCTGGGTCTACCAGCGCTAGAATTTTTTTTTGGGTCTACCAGGGGTAGAATTTTTTTTTTTTTTTTTTTAATTTTTAAAACGTTATTTAGCTCTAGGCGGCGTACAGGGCTCCACAGATGGGTTTGGGTTTGGGTTTGGGTTTGGGTTTGGGTTTGGGTTTGGGTTTGGGTTAGAGTTAGGGGTTGGGTTGGGGTCAACCCAGGCAAAGTGCAGACATGAATATCGGGCACTGGAGGTGATTTTCCTGGGTAAAAGACAGCCATAAACGTCGGCGCGACCAAATACGACGACATACGACCATTCTCAAAAGTGCCCAAAATGCACTAAAATTGGTTTTAAATCAGCACTCATCGATCAAATACAAATATTATATATTTAATACAAATATTTGACCTTTTTAAACATTAAAACCGGGCCCAGGAGGGTGATTTACCCGAAGAAATGACACTTTTGACCCGGCAATTTGACCCTAATTGCAGTAAAAAAAAATGTCCACAGTGTGGCAGAGTTCTGCGGGTTCCATAGCGGCCCAGTGCGTACTGGTTTGTATAAAAAGTAGCCCATTTCGGTTCTGGGGGGTTATTTTCCCCGGAAAAAGTGCCTAAAATGTGGGTGCATGTATTATTGATGATTTTGTGTAAAATTAGTCTTCCAGGGAGGTTCTGGGGGGATTTTAAGCCAGAAATAGTGCCCCAAATTGGGGTAAATTGCGTCAAAAATAGTGGTTGCATTATAACCGGTCTTGTGTGGTTCTGGTTGGTCCATTTAACCTGAATTTTTGTCTCATATGAGGGTAGATGTATATTGACCATTCTGTATAAAATAATCTTCCAGGGTAGTTGTGAAGTAAAGTTATTCCACAAACAGTGTGCCTAATTTGGGCACTTTTATGACAACGAGTGCTTGTGTTGGAACTGGTCCTGAGTGGTTCTGGTTGGTCCATTTACCCAGGAATGGTGTCTTATTTGTGGGTAGATGTATACTTCACAATTTTGTGTAAAATTAGTCTTCCAGGGAGGTTCTGGGGGGATGTTAGGCAAGAATAAGTGTCCAAATTGGGGTAATTTTCGTTAAAAATAGTGGTTGCATTGGAACTGGTCTTGGGTGGTTCTGTTTGGTCCATTTAACCTGAATTTTTGTCTCATATGAGGGTAGATGTATATTGACCATTCTGTATAAAATAATCTTCCAGGGTAGTTGTGAAGTAAAGTTATTCCACAAACAGTGTGCCTAATTTGGGCACTTTTATGACAACGAGTGCTTGTATTGGAACTGGTCCTGATTGGTTCTGGTTGGTCCATTTACCCAGGAATGGTGTCTTATTTGTGGGTAGATGTATAATTCACAATATTGTGTAAAATTAGTCTTCCAGGGAGGTTCTGGGGGGATGTTAGGCAAGAATAAGTGTCCAAATTGGGGTAATTTTCGTTAAAAATAGTGGTTGCATTGGAACTGGTCTTGGGTGGTTCTGTTTGGTCCATTTAACCTGAATTTTTGTCTCATATGAGGGTAGATGTATATTGACCATTCTGTATAAAATAATCTTCCAGGGTAGTGAAGTAAAGTTATTCCACAAACAGTGTGCCTAATTTGGGCACTTTTATGACAACGAGTGCTTGTGTTGGAACTGGTCCTGAGTGGTTCTGGTTGGTCCATTTACCCAGGAATGGTGTCTTATTTGTGGGTAGATGTATACTTCACAATTTTGTGTAAAATTAGTCTTCCAGGGAGGTTCTGGGGGGATGTTAGGCAAGAATAAGTGCCCAAATTGGGGTAAATTGCGTCAAAAATAGTGGTTGTCTTGGAACTGGTCTTGGGTGGTTCTGGTTGGTCCATTTACCCTGAATTTTTGTCTCCTATGAGGGTAGATGTATATTGACCATTCTGTATAAAATAATCTTCCAGGGTAGTTGTGAAGTAAAGTTATTCCACAAACAGTGTGCCTAATTTGGGCACTTTTATGACAACGAGTGCTTGTGTTGGAACTGGTCCTGAGTGGTTCTGGTTGGTCCATTTACCCAGGAATGGTGTCTTATTTGTGGGTAGATGTATACTTCACAATTTTGTGTAAAATTAGTCTTCCAGGGAGGTTCTGGGGGGATGTTAGGCAAGAATAAGTGCCCAAATTGGGGTAAATTGCGTCAAAAATAGTGGTTGTCTTGGAACTGGTCTTGGGTGGTTCTGGTTGGTCCATTTACCCTGAATTTTTGTCTCATATGAGGGGAGATGTATATTGACCATTTTCTATAAAATAATCTTCCAGGGAGTTTCTGGGTGGATGTTAGGCAAGAATAAGTGTCCAAATTGGGGTAATTTTCGTTAAAAATAGTGGTTGCATTGGTACTGGTCTTGGGTGGTTCTGTTTGGTCCATTTAACCTGAATTTTTGTCTCATATGAGGGTAGATGTATATTGACCATTCTGTATAAAATAATCTTCCAGGGTAGTTGTGAAGTAAAGTTATTCCACAAACAGTGTGCCTAATTTGGGCACTTTTATGACAACGAGTGCTTGTATTGGAACTGGTCCTGATTGGTTCTGGTTGGTCCATTTACCCAGGAATGGTGTCTTATTTGTGGGTAGATGTATAATTCACAATATTGTGTAAAATTAGTCTTCCAGGGAGGTTCTGGGGGGATGTTAGGCAAGAATAAGTGTCCAAATTGGGGTAATTTTCGTTAAAAATAGTGGTTGCATTGGAACTGGTCTTGGGTGGTTCTGTTTGGTCCATTTAACCTGAATTTTTGTCTCATATGAGGGTAGATGTATATTGACCATTCTGTATAAAATAATCTTCCAGGGTAGTGAAGTAAAGTTATTCCACAAACAGTGTGCCTAATTTGGGCACTTTTATGACAACGAGTGCTTGTGTTGGAACTGGTCCTGAGTGGTTCTGGTTGGTCCATTTACCCAGGAATGGTGTCTTATTTGTGGGTAGATGTATACTTCACAATTTTGTGTAAAATTAGTCTTCCAGGGAGGTTCTGGGGGGATGTTAGGCAAGAATAAGTGCCCAAATTGGGGTAAATTGCGTCAAAAATAGTGGTTGTCTTGGAACTGGTCTTGGGTGGTTCTGGTTGGTCCATTTACCCTGAATTTTTGTCTCCTATGAGGGTAGATGTATATTGACCATTCTGTATAAAATAATCTTCCAGGGTAGTTGTGAAGTAAAGTTATTCCACAAACAGTGTGCCTAATTTGGGCACTTTTATGACAACGAGTGCTTGTGTTGGAACTGGTCCTGAGTGGTTCTGGTTGGTCCATTTACCCAGGAATGGTGTCTTATTTGTGGGTAGATGTATACTTCACAATTTTGTGTAAAATTAGTCTTCCAGGGAGGTTCTGGGGGGATGTTAGGCAAGAATAAGTGCCCAAATTGGGGTAAATTGCGTCAAAAATAGTGGTTGTCTTGGAACTGGTCTTGGGTGGTTCTGGTTGGTCCATTTACCCTGAATTTTTGTCTCCTATGAGGGTAGATGTATATTGACCATTCTGTATAAAATAATCTTCCAGGGTAGTTGGGAAGTAAAGTTATGCCACAATCAATGTACCTAATATGGGCACTTTTATGACAACGAGTGCTTGTCTTGGAACTGGTCCTGAGCGGTTCTGGTTGGTCCATTTACCCTGAATTTTTGTCTCATATGAGGGGAGATGTATATTGACCATTTTCTATAAAATAATCTTCCAGGGAGTTTCTGGGTGGATGTTAGGCAAGAATAAGTGTCCAAATTGGGGTAATTTTCGTTAAAAATAGTGGTTGCATTGGAACTGGTCTTGGGTGGTTCTGTTTGGTCCATTTAACCTGAATTTTTGTCTCATATGAGGGTAGATGTATATTGACCATTCTGTATAAAATAATCTTCCAGGGTAGTTGTGAAGTAAAGTTATTCCACAAACAGTGTGCCTAATTTGGGCACTTTTATGACAACGAGTGCTTGTGTTGGAACTGGTCCTGAGTGGTTCTGGTTGGTCCATTTACCCAGGAATGGTGTCTTATTTGTGGGTAGATGTATACTTCACAATTTTGTGTAAAATTAGTCTTCCAGGGAGGTTCTGGGGGGATGTTAGGCAAGAATAAGTGCCCAAATTGGGGTAAATTGCGTCAAAAATAGTGGTTGTCTTGGAACTGGTCTTGGGTGGTTCTGGTTGGTCCATTTAACCTGAATTTTTGTCTCATATGAGGGTAGATGTATATTGTGCAGACAAAGTGCAGACATGAATATCGGGCACTGGAGGTGATTTTCCTGGGTAAAAGACAGCCATAAACGTCGGCGCGACCAAATACGACGACATACGACCATTCTCAAAAGTGCCCAAAATGCACTAAAATTGGTTTTAAATCAGCACTCATCGATCAAATACAAATATTATATATTTAATACAAATATTTGACCTTTTTAAACATTAAAACCGGGCCCAGGAGGGTGATTTACCCGAAGAAATGACACTTTTGACCCGGCAATTTGACCCTAATTGCAGTAAAAAAAAATGTCCACAGTGTGGCAGAGTTCTGCGGGTTCCATAGCGGCCCAGTGCGTACTGGTTTGTATAAAAAGTAGCCCATTTCGGTTCTGGGGGGTTATTTTCCCCGGAAAAAGTGCCTAAAATGTGGGTGCATGTATTATTGATGATTTTGTGTAAAATTAGTCTTCCAGGGAGGTTCTGGGGGGATTTTAAGCCAGAAATAGTGCCCCAAATTGGGGTAAATTGCGTCAAAAATAGTGGTTGCATTATAACCGGTCTTGTGTGGTTCTGGTTGGTCCATTTAACCTGAATTTTTGTCTCATATGAGGGTAGATGTATATTGACCATTCTGTATAAAATAATCTTCCAGGGTAGTTGTGAAGTAAAGTTATTCCACAAACAGTGTGCCTAATTTGGGCACTTTTATGACAACGAGTGCTTGTGTTGGAACTGGTCCTGAGTGGTTCTGGTTGGTCCATTTACCCAGGAATGGTGTCTTATTTGTGGGTAGATGTATACTTCACAATTTTGTGTAAAATTAGTCTTCCAGGGAGGTTCTGGGGGGATGTTAGGCAAGAATAAGTGTCCAAATTGGGGTAATTTTCGTTAAAAATAGTGGTTGCATTGGAACTGGTCTTGGGTGGTTCTGTTTGGTCCATTTAACCTGAATTTTTGTCTCATATGAGGGTAGATGTATATTGACCATTCTGTATAAAATAATCTTCCAGGGTAGTTGTGAAGTAAAGTTATTCCACAAACAGTGTGCCTAATTTGGGCACTTTTATGACAACGAGTGCTTGTATTGGAACTGGTCCTGATTGGTTCTGGTTGGTCCATTTACCCAGGAATGGTGTCTTATTTGTGGGTAGATGTATAATTCACAATATTGTGTAAAATTAGTCTTCCAGGGAGGTTCTGGGGGGATGTTAGGCAAGAATAAGTGTCCAAATTGGGGTAATTTTCGTTAAAAATAGTGGTTGCATTGGAACTGGTCTTGGGTGGTTCTGTTTGGTCCATTTAACCTGAATTTTTGTCTCATATGAGGGTAGATGTATATTGACCATTCTGTATAAAATAATCTTCCAGGGTAGTTGTGAAGTAAAGTTATTCCACAAACAGTGTGCCTAATTTGGGCACTTTTATGACAACGAGTGCTTGTATTGGAACTGGTCCTGATTGGTTCTGGTTGGTCCATTTACCCAGGAATGGTGTCTTATTTGTGGGTAGATGTATAATTCACAATATTGTGTAAAATTAGTCTTCCAGGGAGGTTCTGGGGGGATGTTAGGCAAGAATAAGTGTCCAAATTGGGGTAATTTTCGTTAAAAATAGTGGTTGCATTGGAACTGGTCTTGGGTGGTTCTGTTTGGTCCATTTAACCTGAATTTTTGTCTCATATGAGGGTAGATGTATATTGACCATTCTGTATAAAATAATCTTCCAGGGTAGTTGTGAAGTAAAGTTATTCCACAAACAGTGTGCCTAATTTGGGCACTTTTATGACAACGAGTGCTTGTATTGGAACTGGTCCTGATTGGTTCTGGTTGGTCCATTTACCCAGGAATGGTGTCTTATTTGTGGGTAGATGTATAATTCACAATATTGTGTAAAATTAGTCTTCCAGGGAGGTTCTGGGGGGATGTTAGGCAAGAATAAGTGTCCAAATTGGGGTAATTTTCGTTAAAAATAGTGGTTGCATTGGAACTGGTCTTGGGTGGTTCTGTTTGGTCCATTTAACCTGAATTTTTGTCTCATATGAGGGTAGATGTATATTGACCATTCTGTATAAAATAATCTTCCAGGGTAGTGAAGTAAAGTTATTCCACAAACAGTGTGCCTAATTTGGGCACTTTTATGACAACGAGTGCTTGTGTTGGAACTGGTCCTGAGTGGTTCTGGTTGGTCCATTTACCCAGGAATGGTGTCTTATTTGTGGGTAGATGTATACTTCACAATTTTGTGTAAAATTAGTCTTCCAGGGAGGTTCTGGGGGGATGTTAGGCAAGAATAAGTGCCCAAATTGGGGTAAATTGCGTCAAAAATAGTGGTTGTCTTGGAACTGGTCTTGGGTGGTTCTGGTTGGTCCATTTACCCTGAATTTTTGTCTCCTATGAGGGTAGATGTATATTGACCATTCTGTATAAAATAATCTTCCAGGGTAGTTGTGAAGTAAAGTTATTCCACAAACAGTGTGCCTAATTTGGGCACTTTTATGACAACGAGTGCTTGTGTTGGAACTGGTCCTGAGTGGTTCTGGTTGGTCCATTTACCCAGGAATGGTGTCTTATTTGTGGGTAGATGTATACTTCACAATTTTGTGTAAAATTAGTCTTCCAGGGAGGTTCTGGGGGGATGTTAGGCAAGAATAAGTGCCCAAATTGGGGTAAATTGCGTCAAAAATAGTGGTTGTCTTGGAACTGGTCTTGGGTGGTTCTGGTTGGTCCATTTACCCTGAATTTTTGTCTCATATGAGGGGAGATGTATATTGACCATTTTCTATAAAATAATCTTCCAGGGAGTTTCTGGGTGGATGTTAGGCAAGAATAAGTGTCCAAATTGGGGTAATTTTCGTTAAAAATAGTGGTTGCATTGGTACTGGTCTTGGGTGGTTCTGTTTGGTCCATTTAACCTGAATTTTTGTCTCATATGAGGGTAGATGTATATTGACCATTCTGTATAAAATAATCTTCCAGGGTAGTTGTGAAGTAAAGTTATTCCACAAACAGTGTGCCTAATTTGGGCACTTTTATGACAACGAGTGCTTGTATTGGAACTGGTCCTGATTGGTTCTGGTTGGTCCATTTACCCAGGAATGGTGTCTTATTTGTGGGTAGATGTATAATTCACAATATTGTGTAAAATTAGTCTTCCAGGGAGGTTCTGGGGGGATGTTAGGCAAGAATAAGTGTCCAAATTGGGGTAATTTTCGTTAAAAATAGTGGTTGCATTGGAACTGGTCTTGGGTGGTTCTGTTTGGTCCATTTAACCTGAATTTTTGTCTCATATGAGGGTAGATGTATATTGACCATTCTGTATAAAATAATCTTCCAGGGTAGTGAAGTAAAGTTATTCCACAAACAGTGTGCCTAATTTGGGCACTTTTATGACAACGAGTGCTTGTGTTGGAACTGGTCCTGAGTGGTTCTGGTTGGTCCATTTACCCAGGAATGGTGTCTTATTTGTGGGTAGATGTATACTTCACAATTTTGTGTAAAATTAGTCTTCCAGGGAGGTTCTGGGGGGATGTTAGGCAAGAATAAGTGCCCAAATTGGGGTAAATTGCGTCAAAAATAGTGGTTGTCTTGGAACTGGTCTTGGGTGGTTCTGGTTGGTCCATTTACCCTGAATTTTTGTCTCCTATGAGGGTAGATGTATATTGACCATTCTGTATAAAATAATCTTCCAGGGTAGTTGTGAAGTAAAGTTATTCCACAAACAGTGTGCCTAATTTGGGCACTTTTATGACAACGAGTGCTTGTGTTGGAACTGGTCCTGAGTGGTTCTGGTTGGTCCATTTACCCAGGAATGGTGTCTTATTTGTGGGTAGATGTATACTTCACAATTTTGTGTAAAATTAGTCTTCCAGGGAGGTTCTGGGGGGATGTTAGGCAAGAATAAGTGCCCAAATTGGGGTAAATTGCGTCAAAAATAGTGGTTGTCTTGGAACTGGTCTTGGGTGGTTCTGGTTGGTCCATTTACCCTGAATTTTTGTCTCCTATGAGGGTAGATGTATATTGACCATTCTGTATAAAATAATCTTCCAGGGTAGTTGGGAAGTACAGTTATGCCACAATCAATGTACCTAATATGGGCACTTTTATGACAACGAGTGCTTGTCTTGGAACTGGTCCTGAGCGGTTCTGGTTGGTCCATTTACCCTGAATTTTTGTCTCATATGAGGGGAGATGTATATTGACCATTTTCTATAAAATAATCTTCCAGGGAGTTTCTGGGTGGATGTTAGGCAAGAATAAGTGTCCAAATTGGGGTAATTTTCGTTAAAAATAGTGGTTGCATTGGAACTGGTCTTGGGTGGTTCTGTTTGGTCCATTTAACCTGAATTTTTGTCTCATATGAGGGTAGATGTATATTGACCATTCTGTATAAAATAATCTTCCAGGGTAGTTGTGAAGTAAAGTTATTCCACAAACAGTGTGCCTAATTTGGGCACTTTTATGACAACGAGTGCTTGTGTTGGAACTGGTCCTGAGTGGTTCTGGTTGGTCCATTTACCCAGGAATGGTGTCTTATTTGTGGGTAGATGTATACTTCACAATTTTGTGTAAAATTAGTCTTCCAGGGAGGTTCTGGGGGGATGTTAGGCAAGAATAAGTGCCCAAATTGGGGTAAATTGCGTCAAAAATAGTGGTTGTCTTGGAACTGGTCTTGGGTGGTTCTGGTTGGTCCATTTAACCTGAATTTTTGTCTCATATGAGGGTAGATGTATATTGTGCAGACAAAGTGCAGACATGAATATCGGGCACTGGAGGTGATTTTCCTGGGTAAAAGACAGCCATAAACGTCGGCGCGACCAAATACGACGACATACGACCATTCTCAAAAGTGCCCAAAATGCACTAAAATTGGTTTTAAATCAGCACTCATCGATCAAATACAAATATTATATATTTAATACAAATATTTGACCTTTTTAAACATTAAAACCGGGCCCAGGAGGGTGATTTACCCGAAGAAATGACACTTTTGACCCGGCAATTTGACCCTAATTGCAGTAAAAAAAAATGTCCACAGTGTGGCAGAGTTCTGCGGGTTCCATAGCGGCCCAGTGCGTACATTGGAACATGTGGAAAAAGTTGGAAAAATGTTAAAAATGGTCGAAAATGGTTAAAATCAACCCAGAAATAGTGCATCGAAAGCCCGCAGAAAGTTTTGGAAACGATCGGTAAATTTGGGAAAATGTCAAAAATGGTCGAAAATGTTTAAAATCAACCCAGGAATAGTGCATCGAAAGCCCGCAGAAAGTTTTGGAAACGATCGGTAAATTTGGGAAAATGTCAAAAATGGTCGAAAATGTTTAAAATCAACCCAGGAATAGTGCATCGAAAGCCCGCAGAAAGTTTTGGAAACGATCGGTAAATTTGGGAAAATGTCAAAAATGGTCGAAAATGTTTAAAATCAACCCAGGAATAGTGCATCGAAAGCCCGCAGAAAGTTTTGGAAAAGATCGGTAAATTTGGGAAAATGTCAAAAATGGTCGAAAATGTTTAAAATCAACCCAGGAATAGTGCATCGAAAGCCCGCAGAAATTTTTTCTGGGTCTACCAGCGCTAGAATTTTTTTTTGGGTCTACCAGGGGTAGAATTTTTTTTTTTTTTTTTTTAATTTTTAAAACGTTATTTAGCTCTAGGCGGCGTACAGGGCTCCACAGATGGGTTTGGGTTTGGGTTTGGGTTTGGGTTTGGGTTTGGGTTTGGGTTTGGGTTAGAGTTAGGGGTTGGGTTGGGGTCAACCCAGGCAAAGTGCAGACATGAATATCGGGCACTGGAGGTGATTTTCCTGGGTAAAAGACAGCCATAAACGTCGGCGCGACCAAATACGACGACATACGACCATTCTCAAAAGTGCCCAAAATGCACTAAAATTGGTTTTAAATCAGCACTCATCGATCAAATACAAATATTATATATTTAATACAAATATTTGACCTTTTTAAACATTAAAACCGGGCCCAGGAGGGTGATTTACCCGAAGAAATGACACTTTTGACCCGGCAATTTGACCCTAATTGCAGTAAAAAAAAATGTCCACAGTGTGGCAGAGTTCTGCGGGTTCCATAGCGGCCCAGTGCGTACTGGTTTGTATAAAAAGTAGCCCATTTCGGTTCTGGGGGGTTATTTTCCCCGGAAAAAGTGCCTAAAATGTGGGTGCATGTATTATTGATGATTTTGTGTAAAATTAGTCTTCCAGGGAGGTTCTGGGGGGATTTTAAGCCAGAAATAGTGCCCCAAATTGGGGTAAATTGCGTCAAAAATAGTGGTTGCATTATAACCGGTCTTGTGTGGTTCTGGTTGGTCCATTTAACCTGAATTTTTGTCTCATATGAGGGTAGATGTATATTGACCATTCTGTATAAAATAATCTTCCAGGGTAGTTGTGAAGTAAAGTTATTCCACAAACAGTGTGCCTAATTTGGGCACTTTTATGACAACGAGTGCTTGTGTTGGAACTGGTCCTGAGTGGTTCTGGTTGGTCCATTTACCCAGGAATGGTGTCTTATTTGTGGGTAGATGTATACTTCACAATTTTGTGTAAAATTAGTCTTCCAGGGAGGTTCTGGGGGGATGTTAGGCAAGAATAAGTGTCCAAATTGGGGTAATTTTCGTTAAAAATAGTGGTTGCATTGGAACTGGTCTTGGGTGGTTCTGTTTGGTCCATTTAACCTGAATTTTTGTCTCATATGAGGGTAGATGTATATTGACCATTCTGTATAAAATAATCTTCCAGGGTAGTTGTGAAGTAAAGTTATTCCACAAACAGTGTGCCTAATTTGGGCACTTTTATGACAACGAGTGCTTGTATTGGAACTGGTCCTGATTGGTTCTGGTTGGTCCATTTACCCAGGAATGGTGTCTTATTTGTGGGTAGATGTATAATTCACAATATTGTGTAAAATTAGTCTTCCAGGGAGGTTCTGGGGGGATGTTAGGCAAGAATAAGTGTCCAAATTGGGGTAATTTTCGTTAAAAATAGTGGTTGCATTGGAACTGGTCTTGGGTGGTTCTGTTTGGTCCATTTAACCTGAATTTTTGTCTCATATGAGGGTAGATGTATATTGACCATTCTGTATAAAATAATCTTCCAGGGTAGTGAAGTAAAGTTATTCCACAAACAGTGTGCCTAATTTGGGCACTTTTATGACAACGAGTGCTTGTGTTGGAACTGGTCCTGAGTGGTTCTGGTTGGTCCATTTACCCAGGAATGGTGTCTTATTTGTGGGTAGATGTATACTTCACAATTTTGTGTAAAATTAGTCTTCCAGGGAGGTTCTGGGGGGATGTTAGGCAAGAATAAGTGCCCAAATTGGGGTAAATTGCGTCAAAAATAGTGGTTGTCTTGGAACTGGTCTTGGGTGGTTCTGGTTGGTCCATTTACCCTGAATTTTTGTCTCCTATGAGGGTAGATGTATATTGACCATTCTGTATAAAATAATCTTCCAGGGTAGTTGTGAAGTAAAGTTATTCCACAAACAGTGTGCCTAATTTGGGCACTTTTATGACAACGAGTGCTTGTGTTGGAACTGGTCCTGAGTGGTTCTGGTTGGTCCATTTACCCAGGAATGGTGTCTTATTTGTGGGTAGATGTATACTTCACAATTTTGTGTAAAATTAGTCTTCCAGGGAGGTTCTGGGGGGATGTTAGGCAAGAATAAGTGCCCAAATTGGGGTAAATTGCGTCAAAAATAGTGGTTGTCTTGGAACTGGTCTTGGGTGGTTCTGGTTGGTCCATTTACCCTGAATTTTTGTCTCATATGAGGGGAGATGTATATTGACCATTTTCTATAAAATAATCTTCCAGGGAGTTTCTGGGTGGATGTTAGGCAAGAATAAGTGTCCAAATTGGGGTAATTTTCGTTAAAAATAGTGGTTGCATTGGTACTGGTCTTGGGTGGTTCTGTTTGGTCCATTTAACCTGAATTTTTGTCTCATATGAGGGTAGATGTATATTGACCATTCTGTATAAAATAATCTTCCAGGGTAGTTGTGAAGTAAAGTTATTCCACAAACAGTGTGCCTAATTTGGGCACTTTTATGACAACGAGTGCTTGTATTGGAACTGGTCCTGATTGGTTCTGGTTGGTCCATTTACCCAGGAATGGTGTCTTATTTGTGGGTAGATGTATAATTCACAATATTGTGTAAAATTAGTCTTCCAGGGAGGTTCTGGGGGGATGTTAGGCAAGAATAAGTGTCCAAATTGGGGTAATTTTCGTTAAAAATAGTGGTTGCATTGGAACTGGTCTTGGGTGGTTCTGTTTGGTCCATTTAACCTGAATTTTTGTCTCATATGAGGGTAGATGTATATTGACCATTCTGTATAAAATAATCTTCCAGGGTAGTGAAGTAAAGTTATTCCACAAACAGTGTGCCTAATTTGGGCACTTTTATGACAACGAGTGCTTGTGTTGGAACTGGTCCTGAGTGGTTCTGGTTGGTCCATTTACCCAGGAATGGTGTCTTATTTGTGGGTAGATGTATACTTCACAATTTTGTGTAAAATTAGTCTTCCAGGGAGGTTCTGGGGGGATGTTAGGCAAGAATAAGTGCCCAAATTGGGGTAAATTGCGTCAAAAATAGTGGTTGTCTTGGAACTGGTCTTGGGTGGTTCTGGTTGGTCCATTTACCCTGAATTTTTGTCTCCTATGAGGGTAGATGTATATTGACCATTCTGTATAAAATAATCTTCCAGGGTAGTTGTGAAGTAAAGTTATTCCACAAACAGTGTGCCTAATTTGGGCACTTTTATGACAACGAGTGCTTGTGTTGGAACTGGTCCTGAGTGGTTCTGGTTGGTCCATTTACCCAGGAATGGTGTCTTATTTGTGGGTAGATGTATACTTCACAATTTTGTGTAAAATTAGTCTTCCAGGGAGGTTCTGGGGGGATGTTAGGCAAGAATAAGTGCCCAAATTGGGGTAAATTGCGTCAAAAATAGTGGTTGTCTTGGAACTGGTCTTGGGTGGTTCTGGTTGGTCCATTTACCCTGAATTTTTGTCTCCTATGAGGGTAGATGTATATTGACCATTCTGTATAAAATAATCTTCCAGGGTAGTTGGGAAGTAAAGTTATGCCACAATCAATGTACCTAATATGGGCACTTTTATGACAACGAGTGCTTGTCTTGGAACTGGTCCTGAGCGGTTCTGGTTGGTCCATTTACCCTGAATTTTTGTCTCATATGAGGGGAGATGTATATTGACCATTTTCTATAAAATAATCTTCCAGGGAGTTTCTGGGTGGATGTTAGGCAAGAATAAGTGTCCAAATTGGGGTAATTTTCGTTAAAAATAGTGGTTGCATTGGAACTGGTCTTGGGTGGTTCTGTTTGGTCCATTTAACCTGAATTTTTGTCTCATATGAGGGTAGATGTATATTGACCATTCTGTATAAAATAATCTTCCAGGGTAGTTGTGAAGTAAAGTTATTCCACAAACAGTGTGCCTAATTTGGGCACTTTTATGACAACGAGTGCTTGTGTTGGAACTGGTCCTGAGTGGTTCTGGTTGGTCCATTTACCCAGGAATGGTGTCTTATTTGTGGGTAGATGTATACTTCACAATTTTGTGTAAAATTAGTCTTCCAGGGAGGTTCTGGGGGGATGTTAGGCAAGAATAAGTGCCCAAATTGGGGTAAATTGCGTCAAAAATAGTGGTTGTCTTGGAACTGGTCTTGGGTGGTTCTGGTTGGTCCATTTAACCTGAATTTTTGTCTCATATGAGGGTAGATGTATATTGTGCAGACAAAGTGCAGACATGAATATCGGGCACTGGAGGTGATTTTCCTGGGTAAAAGACAGCCATAAACGTCGGCGCGACCAAATACGACGACATACGACCATTCTCAAAAGTGCCCAAAATGCACTAAAATTGGTTTTAAATCAGCACTCATCGATCAAATACAAATATTATATATTTAATACAAATATTTGACCTTTTTAAACATTAAAACCGGGCCCAGGAGGGTGATTTACCCGAAGAAATGACACTTTTGACCCGGCAATTTGACCCTAATTGCAGTAAAAAAAAATGTCCACAGTGTGGCAGAGTTCTGCGGGTTCCATAGCGGCCCAGT
The DNA here is from genome assembly GCF_051989625.1 of Stigmatopora argus. Lineage (NCBI taxonomy): Eukaryota > Metazoa > Chordata > Actinopteri > Syngnathiformes > Syngnathidae > Stigmatopora > Stigmatopora argus. The sequence continues at coordinate 155,924 of NW_027520072.1, read as the reverse complement.
GCGTACTGGTTTGTATAAAAAGTAGCCCATTTCGGTTCTGGGGGGTTATTTTCCCCGGAAAAAGTGCCTAAAATGTGGGTGCATGTATTATTGATGATTTTGTGTAAAATTAGTCTTCCAGGGAGGTTCTGGGGGGATTTTAAGCCAGAAATAGTGCCCCAAATTGGGGTAAATTGCGTCAAAAATAGTGGTTGCATTATAACCGGTCTTGTGTGGTTCTGGTTGGTCCATTTAACCTGAATTTTTGTCTCATATGAGGGTAGATGTATATTGACCATTCTGTATAAAATAATCTTCCAGGGTAGTTGTGAAGTAAAGTTATTCCACAAACAGTGTGCCTAATTTGGGCACTTTTATGACAACGAGTGCTTGTGTTGGAACTGGTCCTGAGTGGTTCTGGTTGGTCCATTTACCCAGGAATGGTGTCTTATTTGTGGGTAGATGTATACTTCACAATTTTGTGTAAAATTAGTCTTCCAGGGAGGTTCTGGGGGGATGTTAGGCAAGAATAAGTGTCCAAATTGGGGTAATTTTCGTTAAAAATAGTGGTTGCATTGGAACTGGTCTTGGGTGGTTCTGTTTGGTCCATTTAACCTGAATTTTTGTCTCATATGAGGGTAGATGTATATTGACCATTCTGTATAAAATAATCTTCCAGGGTAGTTGTGAAGTAAAGTTATTCCACAAACAGTGTGCCTAATTTGGGCACTTTTATGACAACGAGTGCTTGTATTGGAACTGGTCCTGATTGGTTCTGGTTGGTCCATTTACCCAGGAATGGTGTCTTATTTGTGGGTAGATGTATAATTCACAATATTGTGTAAAATTAGTCTTCCAGGGAGGTTCTGGGGGGATGTTAGGCAAGAATAAGTGTCCAAATTGGGGTAATTTTCGTTAAAAATAGTGGTTGCATTGGAACTGGTCTTGGGTGGTTCTGTTTGGTCCATTTAACCTGAATTTTTGTCTCATATGAGGGTAGATGTATATTGACCATTCTGTATAAAATAATCTTCCAGGGTAGTTGTGAAGTAAAGTTATTCCACAAACAGTGTGCCTAATTTGGGCACTTTTATGACAACGAGTGCTTGTATTGGAACTGGTCCTGATTGGTTCTGGTTGGTCCATTTACCCAGGAATGGTGTCTTATTTGTGGGTAGATGTATAATTCACAATATTGTGTAAAATTAGTCTTCCAGGGAGGTTCTGGGGGGATGTTAGGCAAGAATAAGTGTCCAAATTGGGGTAATTTTCGTTAAAAATAGTGGTTGCATTGGAACTGGTCTTGGGTGGTTCTGTTTGGTCCATTTAACCTGAATTTTTGTCTCATATGAGGGTAGATGTATATTGACCATTCTGTATAAAATAATCTTCCAGGGTAGTTGTGAAGTAAAGTTATTCCACAAACAGTGTGCCTAATTTGGGCACTTTTATGACAACGAGTGCTTGTATTGGAACTGGTCCTGATTGGTTCTGGTTGGTCCATTTACCCAGGAATGGTGTCTTATTTGTGGGTAGATGTATAATTCACAATATTGTGTAAAATTAGTCTTCCAGGGAGGTTCTGGGGGGATGTTAGGCAAGAATAAGTGTCCAAATTGGGGTAATTTTCGTTAAAAATAGTGGTTGCATTGGAACTGGTCTTGGGTGGTTCTGTTTGGTCCATTTAACCTGAATTTTTGTCTCATATGAGGGTAGATGTATATTGACCATTCTGTATAAAATAATCTTCCAGGGTAGTGAAGTAAAGTTATTCCACAAACAGTGTGCCTAATTTGGGCACTTTTATGACAACGAGTGCTTGTGTTGGAACTGGTCCTGAGTGGTTCTGGTTGGTCCATTTACCCAGGAATGGTGTCTTATTTGTGGGTAGATGTATACTTCACAATTTTGTGTAAAATTAGTCTTCCAGGGAGGTTCTGGGGGGATGTTAGGCAAGAATAAGTGCCCAAATTGGGGTAAATTGCGTCAAAAATAGTGGTTGTCTTGGAACTGGTCTTGGGTGGTTCTGGTTGGTCCATTTACCCTGAATTTTTGTCTCCTATGAGGGTAGATGTATATTGACCATTCTGTATAAAATAATCTTCCAGGGTAGTTGTGAAGTAAAGTTATTCCACAAACAGTGTGCCTAATTTGGGCACTTTTATGACAACGAGTGCTTGTGTTGGAACTGGTCCTGAGTGGTTCTGGTTGGTCCATTTACCCAGGAATGGTGTCTTATTTGTGGGTAGATGTATACTTCACAATTTTGTGTAAAATTAGTCTTCCAGGGAGGTTCTGGGGGGATGTTAGGCAAGAATAAGTGCCCAAATTGGGGTAAATTGCGTCAAAAATAGTGGTTGTCTTGGAACTGGTCTTGGGTGGTTCTGGTTGGTCCATTTACCCTGAATTTTTGTCTCATATGAGGGGAGATGTATATTGACCATTTTCTATAAAATAATCTTCCAGGGAGTTTCTGGGTGGATGTTAGGCAAGAATAAGTGTCCAAATTGGGGTAATTTTCGTTAAAAATAGTGGTTGCATTGGTACTGGTCTTGGGTGGTTCTGTTTGGTCCATTTAACCTGAATTTTTGTCTCATATGAGGGTAGATGTATATTGACCATTCTGTATAAAATAATCTTCCAGGGTAGTTGTGAAGTAAAGTTATTCCACAAACAGTGTGCCTAATTTGGGCACTTTTATGACAACGAGTGCTTGTATTGGAACTGGTCCTGATTGGTTCTGGTTGGTCCATTTACCCAGGAATGGTGTCTTATTTGTGGGTAGATGTATAATTCACAATATTGTGTAAAATTAGTCTTCCAGGGAGGTTCTGGGGGGATGTTAGGCAAGAATAAGTGTCCAAATTGGGGTAATTTTCGTTAAAAATAGTGGTTGCATTGGAACTGGTCTTGGGTGGTTCTGTTTGGTCCATTTAACCTGAATTTTTGTCTCATATGAGGGTAGATGTATATTGACCATTCTGTATAAAATAATCTTCCAGGGTAGTGAAGTAAAGTTATTCCACAAACAGTGTGCCTAATTTGGGCACTTTTATGACAACGAGTGCTTGTGTTGGAACTGGTCCTGAGTGGTTCTGGTTGGTCCATTTACCCAGGAATGGTGTCTTATTTGTGGGTAGATGTATACTTCACAATTTTGTGTAAAATTAGTCTTCCAGGGAGGTTCTGGGGGGATGTTAGGCAAGAATAAGTGCCCAAATTGGGGTAAATTGCGTCAAAAATAGTGGTTGTCTTGGAACTGGTCTTGGGTGGTTCTGGTTGGTCCATTTACCCTGAATTTTTGTCTCCTATGAGGGTAGATGTATATTGACCATTCTGTATAAAATAATCTTCCAGGGTAGTTGTGAAGTAAAGTTATTCCACAAACAGTGTGCCTAATTTGGGCACTTTTATGACAACGAGTGCTTGTGTTGGAACTGGTCCTGAGTGGTTCTGGTTGGTCCATTTACCCAGGAATGGTGTCTTATTTGTGGGTAGATGTATACTTCACAATTTTGTGTAAAATTAGTCTTCCAGGGAGGTTCTGGGGGGATGTTAGGCAAGAATAAGTGCCCAAATTGGGGTAAATTGCGTCAAAAATAGTGGTTGTCTTGGAACTGGTCTTGGGTGGTTCTGGTTGGTCCATTTACCCTGAATTTTTGTCTCCTATGAGGGTAGATGTATATTGACCATTCTGTATAAAATAATCTTCCAGGGTAGTTGGGAAGTACAGTTATGCCACAATCAATGTACCTAATATGGGCACTTTTATGACAACGAGTGCTTGTCTTGGAACTGGTCCTGAGCGGTTCTGGTTGGTCCATTTACCCTGAATTTTTGTCTCATATGAGGGGAGATGTATATTGACCATTTTCTATAAAATAATCTTCCAGGGAGTTTCTGGGTGGATGTTAGGCAAGAATAAGTGTCCAAATTGGGGTAATTTTCGTTAAAAATAGTGGTTGCATTGGAACTGGTCTTGGGTGGTTCTGTTTGGTCCATTTAACCTGAATTTTTGTCTCATATGAGGGTAGATGTATATTGACCATTCTGTATAAAATAATCTTCCAGGGTAGTTGTGAAGTAAAGTTATTCCACAAACAGTGTGCCTAATTTGGGCACTTTTATGACAACGAGTGCTTGTGTTGGAACTGGTCCTGAGTGGTTCTGGTTGGTCCATTTACCCAGGAATGGTGTCTTATTTGTGGGTAGATGTATACTTCACAATTTTGTGTAAAATTAGTCTTCCAGGGAGGTTCTGGGGGGATGTTAGGCAAGAATAAGTGCCCAAATTGGGGTAAATTGCGTCAAAAATAGTGGTTGTCTTGGAACTGGTCTTGGGTGGTTCTGGTTGGTCCATTTAACCTGAATTTTTGTCTCATATGAGGGTAGATGTATATTGTGCAGACAAAGTGCAGACATGAATATCGGGCACTGGAGGTGATTTTCCTGGGTAAAAGACAGCCATAAACGTCGGCGCGACCAAATACGACGACATACGACCATTCTCAAAAGTGCCCAAAATGCACTAAAATTGGTTTTAAATCAGCACTCATCGATCAAATACAAATATTATATATTTAATACAAATATTTGACCTTTTTAAACATTAAAACCGGGCCCAGGAGGGTGATTTACCCGAAGAAATGACACTTTTGACCCGGCAATTTGACCCTAATTGCAGTAAAAAAAAATGTCCACAGTGTGGCAGAGTTCTGCGGGTTCCATAGCGGCCCAGTGCGTACATTGGAACATGTGGAAAAAGTTGGAAAAATGTTAAAAATGGTCGAAAATGGTTAAAATCAACCCAGAAATAGTGCATCGAAAGCCCGCAGAAAGTTTTGGAAACGATCGGTAAATTTGGGAAAATGTCAAAAATGGTCGAAAATGTTTAAAATCAACCCAGGAATAGTGCATCGAAAGCCCGCAGAAAGTTTTGGAAACGATCGGTAAATTTGGGAAAATGTCAAAAATGGTCGAAAATGTTTAAAATCAACCCAGGAATAGTGCATCGAAAGCCCGCAGAAAGTTTTGGAAACGATCGGTAAATTTGGGAAAATGTCAAAAATGGTCGAAAATGTTTAAAATCAACCCAGGAATAGTGCATCGAAAGCCCGCAGAAAGTTTTGGAAAAGATCGGTAAATTTGGGAAAATGTCAAAAATGGTCGAAAATGTTTAAAATCAACCCAGGAATAGTGCATCGAAAGCCCGCAGAAATTTTTTCTGGGTCTACCAGCGCTAGAATTTTTTTTTGGGTCTACCAGGGGTAGAATTTTTTTTTTTTTTTTTTTAATTTTTAAAACGTTATTTAGCTCTAGGCGGCGTACAGGGCTCCACAGATGGGTTTGGGTTTGGGTTTGGGTTTGGGTTTGGGTTTGGGTTTGGGTTTGGGTTAGAGTTAGGGGTTGGGTTGGGGTCAACCCAGGCAAAGTGCAGACATGAATATCGGGCACTGGAGGTGATTTTCCTGGGTAAAAGACAGCCATAAACGTCGGCGCGACCAAATACGACGACATACGACCATTCTCAAAAGTGCCCAAAATGCACTAAAATTGGTTTTAAATCAGCACTCATCGATCAAATACAAATATTATATATTTAATACAAATATTTGACCTTTTTAAACATTAAAACCGGGCCCAGGAGGGTGATTTACCCGAAGAAATGACACTTTTGACCCGGCAATTTGACCCTAATTGCAGTAAAAAAAAATGTCCACAGTGTGGCAGAGTTCTGCGGGTTCCATAGCGGCCCAGTGCGTACTGGTTTGTATAAAAAGTAGCCCATTTCGGTTCTGGGGGGTTATTTTCCCCGGAAAAAGTGCCTAAAATGTGGGTGCATGTATTATTGATGATTTTGTGTAAAATTAGTCTTCCAGGGAGGTTCTGGGGGGATTTTAAGCCAGAAATAGTGCCCCAAATTGGGGTAAATTGCGTCAAAAATAGTGGTTGCATTATAACCGGTCTTGTGTGGTTCTGGTTGGTCCATTTAACCTGAATTTTTGTCTCATATGAGGGTAGATGTATATTGACCATTCTGTATAAAATAATCTTCCAGGGTAGTTGTGAAGTAAAGTTATTCCACAAACAGTGTGCCTAATTTGGGCACTTTTATGACAACGAGTGCTTGTGTTGGAACTGGTCCTGAGTGGTTCTGGTTGGTCCATTTACCCAGGAATGGTGTCTTATTTGTGGGTAGATGTATACTTCACAATTTTGTGTAAAATTAGTCTTCCAGGGAGGTTCTGGGGGGATGTTAGGCAAGAATAAGTGTCCAAATTGGGGTAATTTTCGTTAAAAATAGTGGTTGCATTGGAACTGGTCTTGGGTGGTTCTGTTTGGTCCATTTAACCTGAATTTTTGTCTCATATGAGGGTAGATGTATATTGACCATTCTGTATAAAATAATCTTCCAGGGTAGTTGTGAAGTAAAGTTATTCCACAAACAGTGTGCCTAATTTGGGCACTTTTATGACAACGAGTGCTTGTATTGGAACTGGTCCTGATTGGTTCTGGTTGGTCCATTTACCCAGGAATGGTGTCTTATTTGTGGGTAGATGTATAATTCACAATATTGTGTAAAATTAGTCTTCCAGGGAGGTTCTGGGGGGATGTTAGGCAAGAATAAGTGTCCAAATTGGGGTAATTTTCGTTAAAAATAGTGGTTGCATTGGAACTGGTCTTGGGTGGTTCTGTTTGGTCCATTTAACCTGAATTTTTGTCTCATATGAGGGTAGATGTATATTGACCATTCTGTATAAAATAATCTTCCAGGGTAGTGAAGTAAAGTTATTCCACAAACAGTGTGCCTAATTTGGGCACTTTTATGACAACGAGTGCTTGTGTTGGAACTGGTCCTGAGTGGTTCTGGTTGGTCCATTTACCCAGGAATGGTGTCTTATTTGTGGGTAGATGTATACTTCACAATTTTGTGTAAAATTAGTCTTCCAGGGAGGTTCTGGGGGGATGTTAGGCAAGAATAAGTGCCCAAATTGGGGTAAATTGCGTCAAAAATAGTGGTTGTCTTGGAACTGGTCTTGGGTGGTTCTGGTTGGTCCATTTACCCTGAATTTTTGTCTCCTATGAGGGTAGATGTATATTGACCATTCTGTATAAAATAATCTTCCAGGGTAGTTGTGAAGTAAAGTTATTCCACAAACAGTGTGCCTAATTTGGGCACTTTTATGACAACGAGTGCTTGTGTTGGAACTGGTCCTGAGTGGTTCTGGTTGGTCCATTTACCCAGGAATGGTGTCTTATTTGTGGGTAGATGTATACTTCACAATTTTGTGTAAAATTAGTCTTCCAGGGAGGTTCTGGGGGGATGTTAGGCAAGAATAAGTGCCCAAATTGGGGTAAATTGCGTCAAAAATAGTGGTTGTCTTGGAACTGGTCTTGGGTGGTTCTGGTTGGTCCATTTACCCTGAATTTTTGTCTCATATGAGGGGAGATGTATATTGACCATTTTCTATAAAATAATCTTCCAGGGAGTTTCTGGGTGGATGTTAGGCAAGAATAAGTGTCCAAATTGGGGTAATTTTCGTTAAAAATAGTGGTTGCATTGGTACTGGTCTTGGGTGGTTCTGTTTGGTCCATTTAACCTGAATTTTTGTCTCATATGAGGGTAGATGTATATTGACCATTCTGTATAAAATAATCTTCCAGGGTAGTTGTGAAGTAAAGTTATTCCACAAACAGTGTGCCTAATTTGGGCACTTTTATGACAACGAGTGCTTGTATTGGAACTGGTCCTGATTGGTTCTGGTTGGTCCATTTACCCAGGAATGGTGTCTTATTTGTGGGTAGATGTATAATTCACAATATTGTGTAAAATTAGTCTTCCAGGGAGGTTCTGGGGGGATGTTAGGCAAGAATAAGTGTCCAAATTGGGGTAATTTTCGTTAAAAATAGTGGTTGCATTGGAACTGGTCTTGGGTGGTTCTGTTTGGTCCATTTAACCTGAATTTTTGTCTCATATGAGGGTAGATGTATATTGACCATTCTGTATAAAATAATCTTCCAGGGTAGTGAAGTAAAGTTATTCCACAAACAGTGTGCCTAATTTGGGCACTTTTATGACAACGAGTGCTTGTGTTGGAACTGGTCCTGAGTGGTTCTGGTTGGTCCATTTACCCAGGAATGGTGTCTTATTTGTGGGTAGATGTATACTTCACAATTTTGTGTAAAATTAGTCTTCCAGGGAGGTTCTGGGGGGATGTTAGGCAAGAATAAGTGCCCAAATTGGGGTAAATTGCGTCAAAAATAGTGGTTGTCTTGGAACTGGTCTTGGGTGGTTCTGGTTGGTCCATTTACCCTGAATTTTTGTCTCCTATGAGGGTAGATGTATATTGACCATTCTGTATAAAATAATCTTCCAGGGTAGTTGTGAAGTAAAGTTATTCCACAAACAGTGTGCCTAATTTGGGCACTTTTATGACAACGAGTGCTTGTGTTGGAACTGGTCCTGAGTGGTTCTGGTTGGTCCATTTACCCAGGAATGGTGTCTTATTTGTGGGTAGATGTATACTTCACAATTTTGTGTAAAATTAGTCTTCCAGGGAGGTTCTGGGGGGATGTTAGGCAAGAATAAGTGTCCAAATTGGGGTAATTTTCGTTAAAAATAGTGGTTGCATTGGAACTGGTCTTGGGTGGTTCTGTTTGGTCCATTTAACCTGAATTTTTGTCTCATATGAGGGTAGATGTATATTGACCATTCTGTATAAAATAATCTTCCAGGGTAGTTGTGAAGTAAAGTTATTCCACAAACAGTGTGCCTAATTTGGGCACTTTTATGACAACGAGTGCTTGTATTGGAACTGGTCCTGATTGGTTCTGGTTGGTCCATTTACCCAGGAATGGTGTCTTATTTGTGGGTAGATGTATAATTCACAATATTGTGTAAAATTAGTCTTCCAGGGAGGTTCTGGGGGGATGTTAGGCAAGAATAAGTGTCCAAATTGGGGTAATTTTCGTTAAAAATAGTGGTTGCATTGGAACTGGTCTTGGGTGGTTCTGTTTGGTCCATTTAACCTGAATTTTTGTCTCATATGAGGGTAGATGTATATTGACCATTCTGTATAAAATAATCTTCCAGGGTAGTTGTGAAGTAAAGTTATTCCACAAACAGTGTGCCTAATTTGGGCACTTTTATGACAACGAGTGCTTGTGTTGGAACTGGTCCTGAGTGGTTCTGGTTGGTCCATTTACCCAGGAATGGTGTCTTATTTGTGGGTAGATGTATACTTCACAATTTTGTGTAAAATTAGTCTTCCAGGGAGGTTCTGGGGGGATGTTAGGCAAGAATAAGTGCCCAAATTGGGGTAAATTGCGTCAAAAATAGTGGTTGTCTTGGAACTGGTCTTGGGTGGTTCTGGTTGGTCCATTTAACCTGAATTTTTGTCTCATATGAGGGTAGATGTATATTGTGCAGACAAAGTGCAGACATGAATATCGGGCACTGGAGGTGATTTTCCTGGGTAAAAGACAGCCATAAACGTCGGCGCGACCAAATACGACGACATACGACCATTCTCAAAAGTGCCCAAAATGCACTAAAATTGGTTTTAAATCAGCACTCATCGATCAAATACAAATATTATATATTTAATACAAATATTTGACCTTTTTAAACATTAAAACCGGGCCCAGGAGGGTGATTTACCCGAAGAAATGACACTTTTGACCCGGCAATTTGACCCTAATTGCAGTAAAAAAAAATGTCCACAGTGTGGCAGAGTTCTGCGGGTTCCATAGCGGCCCAGTGCGTACTGGTTTGTATAAAAAGTAGCCCATTTCGGTTCTGGGGGGTTATTTTCCCCGGAAAAAGTGCCTAAAATGTGGGTGCATGTATTATTGATGATTTTGTGTAAAATTAGTCTTCCAGGGAGGTTCTGGGGGGATTTTAAGCCAGAAATAGTGCCCCAAATTGGGGTAAATTGCGTCAAAAATAGTGGTTGCATTATAACCGGTCTTGTGTGGTTCTGGTTGGTCCATTTAACCTGAATTTTTGTCTCATATGAGGGTAGATGTATATTGACCATTCTGTATAAAATAATCTTCCAGGGTAGTTGTGAAGTAAAGTTATTCCACAAACAGTGTGCCTAATTTGGGCACTTTTATGACAACGAGTGCTTGTGTTGGAACTGGTCCTGAGTGGTTCTGGTTGGTCCATTTACCCAGGAATGGTGTCTTATTTGTGGGTAGATGTATACTTCACAATTTTGTGTAAAATTAGTCTTCCAGGGAGGTTCTGGGGGGATGTTAGGCAAGAATAAGTGTCCAAATTGGGGTAATTTTCGTTAAAAATAGTGGTTGCATTGGAACTGGTCTTGGGTGGTTCTGTTTGGTCCATTTAACCTGAATTTTTGTCTCATATGAGGGTAGATGTATATTGACCATTCTGTATAAAATAATCTTCCAGGGTAGTTGTGAAGTAAAGTTATTCCACAAACAGTGTGCCTAATTTGGGCACTTTTATGACAACGAGTGCTTGTGTTGGAACTGGTCCTGAGTGGTTCTGGTTGGTCCATTTACCCAGGAATGGTGTCTTATTTGTGGGTAGATGTATACTTCACAATTTTGTGTAAAATTAGTCTTCCAGGGAGGTTCTGGGGGGATGTTAGGCAAGAATAAGTGTCCAAATTGGGGTAATTTTCGTTAAAAATAGTGGTTGCATTGGAACTGGTCTTGGGTGGTTCTGTTTGGTCCATTTAACCTGAATTTTTGTCTCATATGAGGGTAGATGTATATTGACCATTCTGTATAAAATAATCTTCCAGGGTAGTTGTGAAGTAAAGTTATTCCACAAACAGTGTGCCTAATTTGGGCACTTTTATGACAACGAGTGCTTGTATTGGAACTGGTCCTGATTGGTTCTGGTTGGTCCATTTACCCAGGAATGGTGTCTTATTTGTGGGTAGATGTATAATTCACAATATTGTGTAAAATTAGTCTTCCAGGGAGGTTCTGGGGGGATGTTAGGCAAGAATAAGTGTCCAAATTGGGGTAATTTTCGTTAAAAATAGTGGTTGCATTGGAACTGGTCTTGGGTGGTTCTGTTTGGTCCATTTAACCTGAATTTTTGTCTCATATGAGGGTAGATGTATATTGACCATTCTGTATAAAATAATCTTCCAGGGTAGTTGTGAAGTAAAGTTATTCCACAAACAGTGTGCCTAATTTGGGCACTTTTATGACAACGAGTGCTTGTATTGGAACTGGTCCTGATTGGTTCTGGTTGGTCCATTTACCCAGGAATGGTGTCTTATTTGTGGGTAGATGTATAATTCACAATATTGTGTAAAATTAGTCTTCCAGGGAGGTTCTGGGGGGATGTTAGGCAAGAATAAGTGTCCAAATTGGGGTAATTTTCGTTAAAAATAGTGGTTGCATTGGAACTGGTCTTGGGTGGTTCTGTTTGGTCCATTTAACCTGAATTTTTGTCTCATATGAGGGTAGATGTATATTGACCATTCTGTATAAAATAATCTTCCAGGGTAGTGAAGTAAAGTTATTCCACAAACAGTGTGCCTAATTTGGGCACTTTTATGACAACGAGTGCTTGTGTTGGAACTGGTCCTGAGTGGTTCTGGTTGGTCCATTTACCCAGGAATGGTGTCTTATTTGTGGGTAGATGTATACTTCACAATTTTGTGTAAAATTAGTCTTCCAGGGAGGTTCTGGGGGGATGTTAGGCAAGAATAAGTGCCCAAATTGGGGTAAATTGCGTCAAAAATAGTGGTTGTCTTGGAACTGGTCTTGGGTGGTTCTGGTTGGTCCATTTACCCTGAATTTTTGTCTCCTATGAGGGTAGATGTATATTGACCATTCTGTATAAAATAATCTTCCAGGGTAGTTGTGAAGTAAAGTTATTCCACAAACAGTGTGCCTAATTTGGGCACTTTTATGACAACGAGTGCTTGTGTTGGAACTGGTCCTGAGTGGTTCTGGTTGGTCCATTTACCCAGGAATGGTGTCTTATTTGTGGGTAGATGTATACTTCACAATTTTGTGTAAAATTAGTCTTCCAGGGAGGTTCTGGGGGGATGTTAGGCAAGAATAAGTGCCCAAATTGGGGTAAATTGCGTCAAAAATAGTGGTTGTCTTGGAACTGGTCTTGGGTGGTTCTGGTTGGTCCATTTACCCTGAATTTTTGTCTCATATGAGGGGAGATGTATATTGACCATTTTCTATAAAATAATCTTCCAGGGAGTTTCTGGGTGGATGTTAGGCAAGAATAAGTGTCCAAATTGGGGTAATTTTCGTTAAAAATAGTGGTTGCATTGGTACTGGTCTTGGGTGGTTCTGTTTGGTCCATTTAACCTGAATTTTTGTCTCATATGAGGGTAGATGTATATTGACCATTCTGTATAAAATAATCTTCCAGGGTAGTTGTGAAGTAAAGTTATTCCACAAACAGTGTGCCTAATTTGGGCACTTTTATGACAACGAGTGCTTGTATTGGAACTGGTCCTGATTGGTTCTGGTTGGTCCATTTACCCAGGAATGGTGTCTTATTTGTGGGTAGATGTATAATTCACAATATTGTGTAAAATTAGTCTTCCAGGGAGGTTCTGGGGGGATGTTAGGCAAGAATAAGTGTCCAAATTGGGGTAATTTTCGTTAAAAATAGTGGTTGCATTGGAACTGGTCTTGGGTGGTTCTGTTTGGTCCATTTAACCTGAATTTTTGTCTCATATGAGGGTAGATGTATATTGACCATTCTGTATAAAATAATCTTCCAGGGTAGTGAAGTAAAGTTATTCCACAAACAGTGTGCCTAATTTGGGCACTTTTATGACAACGAGTGCTTGTGTTGGAACTGGTCCTGAGTGGTTCTGGTTGGTCCATTTACCCAGGAATGGTGTCTTATTTGTGGGTAGATGTATACTTCACAATTTTGTGTAAAATTAGTCTTCCAGGGAGGTTCTGGGGGGATGTTAGGCAAGAATAAGTGCCCAAATTGGGGTAAATTGCGTCAAAAATAGTGGTTGTCTTGGAACTGGTCTTGGGTGGTTCTGGTTGGTCCATTTACCCTGAATTTTTGTCTCCTATGAGGGTAGATGTATATTGACCATTCTGTATAAAATAATCTTCCAGGGTAGTTGTGAAGTAAAGTTATTCCACAAACAGTGTGCCTAATTTGGGCACTTTTATGACAACGAGTGCTTGTGTTGGAACTGGTCCTGAGTGGTTCTGGTTGGTCCATTTACCCAGGAATGGTGTCTTATTTGTGGGTAGATGTATACTTCACAATTTTGTGTAAAATTAGTCTTCCAGGGAGGTTCTGGGGGGATGTTAGGCAAGAATAAGTGCCCAAATTGGGGTAAATTGCGTCAAAAATAGTGGTTGTCTTGGAACTGGTCTTGGGTGGTTCTGGTTGGTCCATTTACCCTGAATTTTTGTCTCCTATGAGGGTAGATGTATATTGACCATTCTGTATAAAATAATCTTCCAGGGTAGTTGGGAAGTAAAGTTATGCCACAATCAATGTACCTAATATGGGCACTTTTATGACAACGAGTGCTTGTCTTGGAACTGGTCCTGAGCGGTTCTGGTTGGTCCATTTACCCTGAATTTTTGTCTCATATGAGGGGAGATGTATATTGACCATTTTCTATAAAATAATCTTCCAGGGAGTTTCTGGGTGGATGTTAGGCAAGAATAAGTGTCCAAATTGGGGTAATTTTCGTTAAAAATAGTGGTTGCATTGGAACTGGTCTTGGGTGGTTCTGTTTGGTCCATTTAACCTGAATTTTTGTCTCATATGAGGGTAGATGTATATTGACCATTCTGTATAAAATAATCTTCCAGGGTAGTTGTGAAGTAAAGTTATTCCACAAACAGTGTGCCTAATTTGGGCACTTTTATGACAACGAGTGCTTGTGTTGGAACTGGTCCTGAGTGGTTCTGGTTGGTCCATTTACCCAGGAATGGTGTCTTATTTGTGGGTAGATGTATACTTCACAATTTTGTGTAAAATTAGTCTTCCAGGGAGGTTCTGGGGGGATGTTAGGCAAGAATAAGTGCCCAAATTGGGGTAAATTGCGTCAAAAATAGTGGTTGTCTTGGAACTGGTCTTGGGTGGTTCTGGTTGGTCCATTTAACCTGAATTTTTGTCTCATATGAGGGTAGATGTATATTGTGCAGACAAAGTGCAGACATGAATATCGGGCACTGGAGGTGATTTTCCTGGGTAAAAGACAGCCATAAACGTCGGCGCGACCAAATACGACGACATACGACCATTCTCAAAAGTGCCCAAAATGCACTAAAATTGGTTTTAAATCAGCACTCATCGATCAAATACAAATATTATATATTTAATACAAATATTTGACCTTTTTAAACATTAAAACCGGGCCCAGGAGGGTGATTTACCCGAAGAAATGACACTTTTGACCCGGCAATTTGACCCTAATTGCAGTAAAAAAAAATGTCCACAGTGTGGCAGAGTTCTGCGGGTTCCATAGCGGCCCAGTGCGTACATTGGAACATGTGGAAAAAGTTGGAAAAATGTTAAAAATGGTCGAAAATGGTTAAAATCAACCCAGAAATAGTGCATCGAAAGCCCGCAGAAAGTTTTGGAAACGATCGGTAAATTTGGGAAAATGTCAAAAATGGTCGAAAATGTTTAAAATCAACCCAGGAATAGTGCATCGAAAGCCCGCAGAAAGTTTTGGAAACGATCGGTAAATTTGGGAAAATGTCAAAAATGGTCGAAAATGTTTAAAATCAACCCAGGAATAGTGCATCGAAAGCCCGCAGAAAGTTTTGGAAACGATCGGTAAATTTGGGAAAATGTCAAAAATGGTCGAAAATGTTTAAAATCAACCCAGGAATAGTGCATCGAAAGCCCGCAGAAAGTTTTGGAAAAGATCGGTAAATTTGGGAAAATGTCAAAAATGGTCGAAAATGTTTAAAATCAACCCAGGAATAGTGCATCGAAAGCCCGCAGAAATTTTTTCTGGGTCTACCAGCGCTAGAATTTTTTTTTGGGTCTACCAGGGGTAGAATTTTTTTTTTTTTTTTTTTAATTTTTAAAACGTTATTTAGCTCTAGGCGGCGTACAGGGCTCCACAGATGGGTTTGGGTTTGGGTTTGGGTTTGGGTTTGGGTTTGGGTTTGGGTTTGGGTTAGAGTTAGGGGTTGGGTTGGGGTCAACCCAGGCAAAGTGCAGACATGAATATCGGGCACTGGAGGTGATTTTCCTGGGTAAAAGACAGCCATAAACGTCGGCGCGACCAAATACGACGACATACGACCATTCTCAAAAGTGCCCAAAATGCACTAAAATTGGTTTTAAATCAGCACTCATCGATCAAATACAAATATTATATATTTAATACAAATATTTGACCTTTTTAAACATTAAAACCGGGCCCAGGAGGGTGATTTACCCGAAGAAATGACACTTTTGACCCGGCAATTTGACCCTAATTGCAGTAAAAAAAAATGTCCACAGTGTGGCAGAGTTCTGCGGGTTCCATAGCGGCCCAGTGCGTACTGGTTTGTATAAAAAGTAGCCCATTTCGGTTCTGGGGGGTTATTTTCCCCGGAAAAAGTGCCTAAAATGTGGGTGCATGTATTATTGATGATTTTGTGTAAAATTAGTCTTCCAGGGAGGTTCTGGGGGGATTTTAAGCCAGAAATAGTGCCCCAAATTGGGGTAAATTGCGTCAAAAATAGTGGTTGCATTATAACCGGTCTTGTGTGGTTCTGGTTGGTCCATTTAACCTGAATTTTTGTCTCATATGAGGGTAGATGTATATTGACCATTCTGTATAAAATAATCTTCCAGGGTAGTTGTGAAGTAAAGTTATTCCACAAACAGTGTGCCTAATTTGGGCACTTTTATGACAACGAGTGCTTGTGTTGGAACTGGTCCTGAGTGGTTCTGGTTGGTCCATTTACCCAGGAATGGTGTCTTATTTGTGGGTAGATGTATACTTCACAATTTTGTGTAAAATTAGTCTTCCAGGGAGGTTCTGGGGGGATGTTAGGCAAGAATAAGTGTCCAAATTGGGGTAATTTTCGTTAAAAATAGTGGTTGCATTGGAACTGGTCTTGGGTGGTTCTGTTTGGTCCATTTAACCTGAATTTTTGTCTCATATGAGGGTAGATGTATATTGACCATTCTGTATAAAATAATCTTCCAGGGTAGTTGTGAAGTAAAGTTATTCCACAAACAGTGTGCCTAATTTGGGCACTTTTATGACAACGAGTGCTTGTATTGGAACTGGTCCTGATTGGTTCTGGTTGGTCCATTTACCCAGGAATGGTGTCTTATTTGTGGGTAGATGTATAATTCACAATATTGTGTAAAATTAGTCTTCCAGGGAGGTTCTGGGGGGATGTTAGGCAAGAATAAGTGTCCAAATTGGGGTAATTTTCGTTAAAAATAGTGGTTGCATTGGAACTGGTCTTGGGTGGTTCTGTTTGGTCCATTTAACCTGAATTTTTGTCTCATATGAGGGTAGATGTATATTGACCATTCTGTATAAAATAATCTTCCAGGGTAGTGAAGTAAAGTTATTCCACAAACAGTGTGCCTAATTTGGGCACTTTTATGACAACGAGTGCTTGTGTTGGAACTGGTCCTGAGTGGTTCTGGTTGGTCCATTTACCCAGGAATGGTGTCTTATTTGTGGGTAGATGTATACTTCACAATTTTGTGTAAAATTAGTCTTCCAGGGAGGTTCTGGGGGGATGTTAGGCAAGAATAAGTGCCCAAATTGGGGTAAATTGCGTCAAAAATAGTGGTTGTCTTGGAACTGGTCTTGGGTGGTTCTGGTTGGTCCATTTACCCTGAATTTTTGTCTCCTATGAGGGTAGATGTATATTGACCATTCTGTATAAAATAATCTTCCAGGGTAGTTGTGAAGTAAAGTTATTCCACAAACAGTGTGCCTAATTTGGGCACTTTTATGACAACGAGTGCTTGTGTTGGAACTGGTCCTGAGTGGTTCTGGTTGGTCCATTTACCCAGGAATGGTGTCTTATTTGTGGGTAGATGTATACTTCACAATTTTGTGTAAAATTAGTCTTCCAGGGAGGTTCTGGGGGGATGTTAGGCAAGAATAAGTGCCCAAATTGGGGTAAATTGCGTCAAAAATAGTGGTTGTCTTGGAACTGGTCTTGGGTGGTTCTGGTTGGTCCATTTACCCTGAATTTTTGTCTCATATGAGGGGAGATGTATATTGACCATTTTCTATAAAATAATCTTCCAGGGAGTTTCTGGGTGGATGTTAGGCAAGAATAAGTGTCCAAATTGGGGTAATTTTCGTTAAAAATAGTGGTTGCATTGGTACTGGTCTTGGGTGGTTCTGTTTGGTCCATTTAACCTGAATTTTTGTCTCATATGAGGGTAGATGTATATTGACCATTCTGTATAAAATAATCTTCCAGGGTAGTTGTGAAGTAAAGTTATTCCACAAACAGTGTGCCTAATTTGGGCACTTTTATGACAACGAGTGCTTGTATTGGAACTGGTCCTGATTGGTTCTGGTTGGTCCATTTACCCAGGAATGGTGTCTTATTTGTGGGTAGATGTATAATTCACAATATTGTGTAAAATTAGTCTTCCAGGGAGGTTCTGGGGGGATGTTAGGCAAGAATAAGTGTCCAAATTGGGGTAATTTTCGTTAAAAATAGTGGTTGCATTGGAACTGGTCTTGGGTGGTTCTGTTTGGTCCATTTAACCTGAATTTTTGTCTCATATGAGGGTAGATGTATATTGACCATTCTGTATAAAATAATCTTCCAGGGTAGTGAAGTAAAGTTATTCCACAAACAGTGTGCCTAATTTGGGCACTTTTATGACAACGAGTGCTTGTGTTGGAACTGGTCCTGAGTGGTTCTGGTTGGTCCATTTACCCAGGAATGGTGTCTTATTTGTGGGTAGATGTATACTTCACAATTTTGTGTAAAATTAGTCTTCCAGGGAGGTTCTGGGGGGATGTTAGGCAAGAATAAGTGCCCAAATTGGGGTAAATTGCGTCAAAAATAGTGGTTGTCTTGGAACTGGTCTTGGGTGGTTCTGGTTGGTCCATTTACCCTGAATTTTTGTCTCCTATGAGGGTAGATGTATATTGACCATTCTGTATAAAATAATCTTCCAGGGTAGTTGTGAAGTAAAGTTATTCCACAAACAGTGTGCCTAATTTGGGCACTTTTATGACAACGAGTGCTTGTGTTGGAACTGGTCCTGAGTGGTTCTGGTTGGTCCATTTACCCAGGAATGGTGTCTTATTTGTGGGTAGATGTATACTTCACAATTTTGTGTAAAATTAGTCTTCCAGGGAGGTTCTGGGGGGATGTTAGGCAAGAATAAGTGTCCAAATTGGGGTAATTTTCGTTAAAAATAGTGGTTGCATTGGAACTGGTCTTGGGTGGTTCTGTTTGGTCCATTTAACCTGAATTTTTGTCTCATATGAGGGTAGATGTATATTGACCATTCTGTATAAAATAATCTTCCAGGGTAGTTGTGAAGTAAAGTTATTCCACAAACAGTGTGCCTAATTTGGGCACTTTTATGACAACGAGTGCTTGTATTGGAACTGGTCCTGATTGGTTCTGGTTGGTCCATTTACCCAGGAATGGTGTCTTATTTGTGGGTAGATGTATAATTCACAATATTGTGTAAAATTAGTCTTCCAGGGAGGTTCTGGGGGGATGTTAGGCAAGAATAAGTGTCCAAATTGGGGTAATTTTCGTTAAAAATAGTGGTTGCATTGGAACTGGTCTTGGGTGGTTCTGTTTGGTCCATTTAACCTGAATTTTTGTCTCATATGAGGGTAGATGTATATTGACCATTCTGTATAAAATAATCTTCCAGGGTAGTTGTGAAGTAAAGTTATTCCACAAACAGTGTGCCTAATTTGGGCACTTTTATGACAACGAGTGCTTGTGTTGGAACTGGTCCTGAGTGGTTCTGGTTGGTCCATTTACCCAGGAATGGTGTCTTATTTGTGGGTAGATGTATACTTCACAATTTTGTGTAAAATTAGTCTTCCAGGGAGGTTCTGGGGGGATGTTAGGCAAGAATAAGTGCCCAAATTGGGGTAAATTGCGTCAAAAATAGTGGTTGTCTTGGAACTGGTCTTGGGTGGTTCTGGTTGGTCCATTTAACCTGAATTTTTGTCTCATATGAGGGTAGATGTATATTGTGCAGACAAAGTGCAGACATGAATATCGGGCACTGGAGGTGATTTTCCTGGGTAAAAGACAGCCATAAACGTCGGCGCGACCAAATACGACGACATACGACCATTCTCAAAAGTGCCCAAAATGCACTAAAATTGGTTTTAAATCAGCACTCATCGATCAAATACAAATATTATATATTTAATACAAATATTTGACCTTTTTAAACATTAAAACCGGGCCCAGGAGGGTGATTTACCCGAAGAAATGACACTTTTGACCCGGCAATTTGACCCTAATTGCAGTAAAAAAAAATGTCCACAGTGTGGCAGAGTTCTGCGGGTTCCATAGCGGCCCAGTGCGTACTGGTTTGTATAAAAAGTAGCCCATTTCGGTTCTGGGGGGTTATTTTCCCCGGAAAAAGTGCCTAAAATGTGGGTGCATGTATTATTGATGATTTTGTGTAAAATTAGTCTTCCAGGGAGGTTCTGGGGGGATTTTAAGCCAGAAATAGTGCCCCAAATTGGGGTAAATTGCGTCAAAAATAGTGGTTGCATTATAACCGGTCTTGTGTGGTTCTGGTTGGTCCATTTAACCTGAATTTTTGTCTCATATGAGGGTAGATGTATATTGACCATTCTGTATAAAATAATCTTCCAGGGTAGTTGTGAAGTAAAGTTATTCCACAAACAGTGTGCCTAATTTGGGCACTTTTATGACAACGAGTGCTTGTGTTGGAACTGGTCCTGAGTGGTTCTGGTTGGTCCATTTACCCAGGAATGGTGTCTTATTTGTGGGTAGATGTATACTTCACAATTTTGTGTAAAATTAGTCTTCCAGGGAGGTTCTGGGGGGATGTTAGGCAAGAATAAGTGTCCAAATTGGGGTAATTTTCGTTAAAAATAGTGGTTGCATTGGAACTGGTCTTGGGTGGTTCTGTTTGGTCCATTTAACCTGAATTTTTGTCTCATATGAGGGTAGATGTATATTGACCATTCTGTATAAAATAATCTTCCAGGGTAGTTGTGAAGTAAAGTTATTCCACAAACAGTGTGCCTAATTTGGGCACTTTTATGACAACGAGTGCTTGTGTTGGAACTGGTCCTGAGTGGTTCTGGTTGGTCCATTTACCCAGGAATGGTGTCTTATTTGTGGGTAGATGTATACTTCACAATTTTGTGTAAAATTAGTCTTCCAGGGAGGTTCTGGGGGGATGTTAGGCAAGAATAAGTGTCCAAATTGGGGTAATTTTCGTTAAAAATAGTGGTTGCATTGGAACTGGTCTTGGGTGGTTCTGTTTGGTCCATTTAACCTGAATTTTTGTCTCATATGAGGGTAGATGTATATTGACCATTCTGTATAAAATAATCTTCCAGGGTAGTTGTGAAGTAAAGTTATTCCACAAACAGTGTGCCTAATTTGGGCACTTTTATGACAACGAGTGCTTGTATTGGAACTGGTCCTGATTGGTTCTGGTTGGTCCATTTACCCAGGAATGGTGTCTTATTTGTGGGTAGATGTATAATTCACAATATTGTGTAAAATTAGTCTTCCAGGGAGGTTCTGGGGGGATGTTAGGCAAGAATAAGTGTCCAAATTGGGGTAATTTTCGTTAAAAATAGTGGTTGCATTGGAACTGGTCTTGGGTGGTTCTGTTTGGTCCATTTAACCTGAATTTTTGTCTCATATGAGGGTAGATGTATATTGACCATTCTGTATAAAATAATCTTCCAGGGTAGTTGTGAAGTAAAGTTATTCCACAAACAGTGTGCCTAATTTGGGCACTTTTATGACAACGAGTGCTTGTATTGGAACTGGTCCTGATTGGTTCTGGTTGGTCCATTTACCCAGGAATGGTGTCTTATTTGTGGGTAGATGTATAATTCACAATATTGTGTAAAATTAGTCTTCCAGGGAGGTTCTGGGGGGATGTTAGGCAAGAATAAGTGTCCAAATTGGGGTAATTTTCGTTAAAAATAGTGGTTGCATTGGAACTGGTCTTGGGTGGTTCTGTTTGGTCCATTTAACCTGAATTTTTGTCTCATATGAGGGTAGATGTATATTGACCATTCTGTATAAAATAATCTTCCAGGGTAGTGAAGTAAAGTTATTCCACAAACAGTGTGCCTAATTTGGGCACTTTTATGACAACGAGTGCTTGTGTTGGAACTGGTCCTGAGTGGTTCTGGTTGGTCCATTTACCCAGGAATGGTGTCTTATTTGTGGGTAGATGTATACTTCACAATTTTGTGTAAAATTAGTCTTCCAGGGAGGTTCTGGGGGGATGTTAGGCAAGAATAAGTGCCCAAATTGGGGTAAATTGCGTCAAAAATAGTGGTTGTCTTGGAACTGGTCTTGGGTGGTTCTGGTTGGTCCATTTACCCTGAATTTTTGTCTCCTATGAGGGTAGATGTATATTGACCATTCTGTATAAAATAATCTTCCAGGGTAGTTGTGAAGTAAAGTTATTCCACAAACAGTGTGCCTAATTTGGGCACTTTTATGACAACGAGTGCTTGTGTTGGAACTGGTCCTGAGTGGTTCTGGTTGGTCCATTTACCCAGGAATGGTGTCTTATTTGTGGGTAGATGTATACTTCACAATTTTGTGTAAAATTAGTCTTCCAGGGAGGTTCTGGGGGGATGTTAGGCAAGAATAAGTGCCCAAATTGGGGTAAATTGCGTCAAAAATAGTGGTTGTCTTGGAACTGGTCTTGGGTGGTTCTGGTTGGTCCATTTACCCTGAATTTTTGTCTCATATGAGGGGAGATGTATATTGACCATTTTCTATAAAATAATCTTCCAGGGAGTTTCTGGGTGGATGTTAGGCAAGAATAAGTGTCCAAATTGGGGTAATTTTCGTTAAAAATAGTGGTTGCATTGGTACTGGTCTTGGGTGGTTCTGTTTGGTCCATTTAACCTGAATTTTTGTCTCATATGAGGGTAGATGTATATTGACCATTCTGTATAAAATAATCTTCCAGGGTAGTTGTGAAGTAAAGTTATTCCACAAACAGTGTGCCTAATTTGGGCACTTTTATGACAACGAGTGCTTGTATTGGAACTGGTCCTGATTGGTTCTGGTTGGTCCATTTACCCAGGAATGGTGTCTTATTTGTGGGTAGATGTATAATTCACAATATTGTGTAAAATTAGTCTTCCAGGGAGGTTCTGGGGGGATGTTAGGCAAGAATAAGTGTCCAAATTGGGGTAATTTTCGTTAAAAATAGTGGTTGCATTGGAACTGGTCTTGGGTGGTTCTGTTTGGTCCATTTAACCTGAATTTTTGTCTCATATGAGGGTAGATGTATATTGACCATTCTGTATAAAATAATCTTCCAGGGTAGTTGTGAAGTAAAGTTATTCCACAAACAGTGTGCCTAATTTGGGCACTTTTATGACAACGAGTGCTTGTATTGGAACTGGTCCTGATTGGTTCTGGTTGGTCCATTTACCCAGGAATGGTGTCTTATTTGTGGGTAGATGTATAATTCACAATATTGTGTAAAATTAGTCTTCCAGGGAGGTTCTGGGGGGATGTTAGGCAAGAATAAGTGTCCAAATTGGGGTAATTTTCGTTAAAAATAGTGGTTGCATTGGAACTGGTCTCGGGTGGTTCTGTTTGGTCCATTTAACCTGAATTTTTGTCTCATATGAGGGTAGATGTATATTGACCATTCTGTATAAAATAATCTTCCAGGGTAGTGAAGTAAAGTTATTCCACAAACAGTGTGCCTAATTTGGGCACTTTTATGACAACGAGTGCTTGTGTTGGAACTGGTCCTGAGTGGTTCTGGTTGGTCCATTTACCCAGGAATGGTGTCTTATTTGTGGGTAGATGTATACTTCACAATTTTGTGTAAAATTAGTCTTCCAGGGAGGTTCTGGGGGGATGTTAGGCAAGAATAAGTGCCCAAATTGGGGTAAATTGCGTCAAAAATAGTGGTTGTCTTGGAACTGGTCTTGGGTGGTTCTGGTTGGTCCATTTACCCTGAATTTTTGTCTCCTATGAGGGTAGATGTATATTGACCATTCTGTATAAAATAATCTTCCAGGGTAGTTGTGAAGTAAAGTTATTCCACAAACAGTGTGCCTAATTTGGGCACTTTTATGACAACGAGTGCTTGTGTTGGAACTGGTCCTGAGTGGTTCTGGTTGGTCCATTTACCCAGGAATGGTGTCTTATTTGTGGGTAGATGTATACTTCACAATTTTGTGTAAAATTAGTCTTCCAGGGAGGTTCTGGGGGGATGTTAGGCAAGAATAAGTGCCCAAATTGGGGTAAATTGCGTCAAAAATAGTGGTTGTCTTGGAACTGGTCTTGGGTGGTTCTGGTTGGTCCATTTACCCTGAATTTTTGTCTCATATGAGGGGAGATGTATATTGACCATTTTCTATAAAATAATCTTCCAGGGAGTTTCTGGGTGGATGTTAGGCAAGAATAAGTGTCCAAATTGGGGTAATTTTCGTTAAAAATAGTGGTTGCATTGGTACTGGTCTTGGGTGGTTCTGTTTGGTCCATTTAACCTGAATTTTTGTCTCATATGAGGGTAGATGTATATTGACCATTCTGTATAAAATAATCTTCCAGGGTAGTTGTGAAGTAAAGTTATTCCACAAACAGTGTGCCTAATTTGGGCACTTTTATGACAACGAGTGCTTGTATTGGAACTGGTCCTGATTGGTTCTGGTTGGTCCATTTACCCAGGAATGGTGTCTTATTTGTGGGTAGATGTATAATTCACAATATTGTGTAAAATTAGTCTTCCAGGGAGGTTCTGGGGGGATGTTAGGCAAGAATAAGTGTCCAAATTGGGGTAATTTTCGTTAAAAATAGTGGTTGCATTGGAACTGGTCTTGGGTGGTTCTGTTTGGTCCATTTAACCTGAATTTTTGTCTCATATGAGGGTAGATGTATATTGACCATTCTGTATAAAATAATCTTCCAGGGTAGTTGTGAAGTAAAGTTATTCCACAAACAGTGTGCCTAATTTGGGCACTTTTATGACAACGAGTGCTTGTATTGGAACTGGTCCTGATTGGTTCTGGTTGGTCCATTTACCCAGGAATGGTGTCTTATTTGTGGGTAGATGTATAATTCACAATATTGTGTAAAATTAGTCTTCCAGGGAGGTTCTGGGGGGATGTTAGGCAAGAATAAGTGTCCAAATTGGGGTAATTTTCGTTAAAAATAGTGGTTGCATTGGAACTGGTCTCGGGTGGTTCTGTTTGGTCCATTTAACCTGAATTTTTGTCTCATATGAGGGTAGATGTATATTGACCATTCTGTATAAAATAATCTTCCAGGGTAGTGAAGTAAAGTTATTCCACAAACAGTGTGCCTAATTTGGGCACTTTTATGACAACGAGTGCTTGTGTTGGAACTGGTCCTGAGTGGTTCTGGTTGGTCCATTTACCCAGGAATGGTGTCTTATTTGTGGGTAGATGTATACTTCACAATTTTGTGTAAAATTAGTCTTCCAGGGAGGTTCTGGGGGGATGTTAGGCAAGAATAAGTGCCCAAATTGGGGTAAATTGCGTCAAAAATAGTGGTTGTCTTGGAACTGGTCTTGGGTGGTTCTGGTTGGTCCATTTACCCTGAATTTTTGTCTCCTATGAGGGTAGATGTATATTGACCATTCTGTATAAAATAATCTTCCAGGGTAGTTGTGAAGTAAAGTTATTCCACAAACAGTGTGCCTAATTTGGGCACTTTTATGACAACGAGTGCTTGTGTTGGAACTGGTCCTGAGTGGTTCTGGTTGGTCCATTTACCCAGGAATGGTGTCTTATTTGTGGGTAGATGTATACTTCACAATTTTGTGTAAAATCAGTCTTCCAGGGAGGTTCTGGGGGGATGTTAGGCAAGAATAAGTGCCCAAATTGGGGTAAATTGCGTCAAAAATAGTGGTTGTCTTGGAACTGGTCTTGGGTGGTTCTGGTTGGTCCATTTACCCTGAATTTTTGTCTCCTATGAGGGTAGATGTATATTGACCATTCTGTATAAAATAATCTTCCAGGGTAGTTGGGAAGTAAAGTTATGCCACAATCAATGTACCTAATATGGGCACTTTTATGACAACGAGTGCTTGTCTTGGAACTGGTCCTGAGCGGTTCTGGTTGGTCCATTTACCCTGAATTTTTGTCTCATATGAGGGGAGATGTATATTGACCATTTTCTATAAAATAATCTTCCAGGGAGTTTCTGGGTGGATGTTAGGCAAGAATAAGTGTCCAAATTGGGGTAATTTTCGTTAAAAATAGTGGTTGCATTGGAACTGGTCTTGGGTGGTTCTGTTTGGTCCATTTAACCTGAATTTTTGTCTCATATGAGGGTAGATGTATATTGACCATTCTGTATAAAATAATCTTCCAGGGTGGTTGTGAAGTAAAGTTATTCCACAAACAGTGTGCCTAATTTGGGCACTTTTATGACAACGAGTGCTTGTATTGGAACTGGTCCTGATTGGTTCTGGTTGGTCCATTTACCCAGGAATGGTGTCTTATTTGTGGGTAGATGTATAATTCACAATATTGTGTAAAATTAGTCTTCCAGGGAGGTTCTGGGGGGATGTTAGGCAAGAATAAGTGTCCAAATTGGGGTAATTTTCGTTAAAAATAGTGGTTGCATTGGAACTGGTCTTGGGTGGTTCTGTTTGGTCCATTTAACCTGAATTTTTGTCTCATATGAGGGTAGATGTATATTGACCATTCTGTATAAAATAATCTTCCAGGGTAGTTGTGAAGTAAAGTTATTCCACAAACAGTGTGCCTAATTTGGGCACTTTTATGACAACGAGTGCTTGTGTTGGAACTGGTCCTGAGTGGTTCTGGTTGGTCCATTTACCCAGGAATGGTGTCTTATTTGTGGGTAGATGTATACTTCACAATTTTGTGTAAAATTAGTCTTCCAGGGAGGTTCTGGGGGGATGTTAGGCAAGAATAAGTGCCCAAATTGGGGTAAATTGCGTCAAAAATAGTGGTTGTCTTGGAACTGGTCTTGGGTGGTTCTGGTTGGTCCATTTACCCTGAATTTTTGTCTCCTATGAGGGTAGATGTATATTGACCATTCTGTATAAAATAATCTTCCAGGGTAGTTGGGAAGTAAAGTTATGCCACAATCAATGTACCTAATATGGGCACTTTTATGACAACGAGTGCTTGTCTTGGAACTGGTCCTGAGCGGTTCTGGTTGGTCCATTTACCCTGAATTTTTGTCTCATATGAGGGGAGATGTATATTGACCATTTTCTATAAAATAATCTTCCAGGGAGTTTCTGGGTGGATGTTAGGCAAGAATAAGTGTCCAAATTGGGGTAATTTTCGTTAAAAATAGTGGTTGCATTGGAACTGGTCTTGGGTGGTTCTGTTTGGTCCATTTAACCTGAATTTTTGTCTCATATGAGGGTAGATGTATATTGACCATTCTGTATAAAATAATCTTCCAGGATAGTTGTGAAGTAAAGTTATGCCACAAACAGTGTGCCTAATTTGGGCACTTTTATGACAACGAGTGCTTGTATTGGAACTGGTCCTGATTGGTTCTGGTTGGTCCATTTACCCAGGAATGGTGTCCTATTTGTGGGTAGATGTATAATTCACAATATTGTGTAAAATTAGTCTTCCAGGGAGGTTCTGGGGGGATGTTAGGCAAGAAATAGTGCCCAAATTGGGGTAAATTGCGTTAAAAATAGTGGTTGTCTTGGAACTGGTCTTGGGTGGTTCTGGTTGGTCCATTTAACCTGAATTTTTGTCTCATATGAGGGTAGATGTATATTGTGCAGACAAAGTGCAGACATGAATATCGGGCACTGGAGGTGATTTTCCTGGGTAAAAGACAGCCATAAACGTCGGCGCGACCAAATACGACGACATACGACCATTCTCAAAAGTGCCCAAAATGCACTAAAATTGGTTTTAAATCAGCACTCATCGATCAAATACAAATATTATATATTTAATACAAATATTTGACCTTTTTAAACATTAAAACCGGGCCCAGGAGGGTGATTTACCCGAAGAAATGACACTTTTGACCCGGCATTTTGACCCTAATTGCAGTAAAAAAAAATGTCCACAGTGTGGCAGAGTTCTGCGGGTTCCATAGCGGCCCAGTGCGTACTGGTTTGTATAAAAAGTAGCCCATTTCGGTTCTGGGGGGTTATTTTCCCCGGAAAAAGTGCCTAAAATGTGGGTGCATGTATTATTGATGATTTTGTGTAAAATTAGTCTTCCAGGGAGGTTCTGGGGGGATTTTAAGCCAGAAATAGTGCCCCAAATTGGGGTAAATTGCGTCAAAAATAGTGGTTGCATTATAACCGGTCTTGTGTGGTTCTGGTTGGTCCATTTAACCTGAATTTTTGTCTCATATGAGGGTAGATGTATATTGACCATTCTGTATAAAATAATCTTCCAGGGTAGTTGTGAAGTAAAGTTATTCCACAAACAGTGTGCCTAATTTGGGCACTTTTATGACAACGAGTGCTTGTGTTGGAACTGGTCCTGAGTGGTTCTGGTTGGTCCATTTACCCAGGAATGGTGTCTTATTTGTGGGTAGATGTATACTTCACAATTTTGTGTAAAATTAGTCTTCCAGGGAGGTTCTGGGGGGATGTTAGGCAAGAATAAGTGCCCAAATTGGGGTAAATTGCGTCAAAAATAGTGGTTGTCTTGGAACTGGTCTTGGGTGGTTCTGGTTGGTCCATTTACCCTGAATTTTTGTCTCATATGAGGGGAGATGTATATTGACCATTTTCTATAAAATAATCTTCCAGGGAGTTTCTGGGTGGATGTTAGGCAAGAATAAGTGTCCAAATTGGGGTAATTTTCGTTAAAAATAGTGGTTGCATTGGAACTGGTCTTGGGTGGTTCTGTTTGGTCCATTTAACCTGAATTTTTGTCTCATATGAGGGTAGATGTATATTGACCATTCTGTATAAAATAATCTTCCAGGGTAGTTGTGAAGTAAAGTTATTCCACAAACAGTGTGCCTAATTTGGGCACTTTTATGACAACGAGTGCTTGTATTGGAACTGGTCCTGATTGGTTCTGGTTGGTCCATTTACCCAGGAATGGTGTCTTATTTGTGGGTAGATGTATAATTCACAATATTGTGTAAAATTAGTCTTCCAGGGAGGTTCTGGGGGGATGTTAGGCAAGAATAAGTGTCCAAATTGGGGTAATTTTCGTTAAAAATAGTGGTTGCATTGGAACTGGTCTTGGGTGGTTCTGTTTGGTCCATTTAACCTGAATTTTTGTCTCATATGAGGGTAGATGTATATTGACCATTCTGTATAAAATAATCTTCCAGGGTAGTGAAGTAAAGTTATTCCACAAACAGTGTGCCTAATTTGGGCACTTTTATGACAACGAGTGCTTGTGTTGGAACTGGTCCTGAGTGGTTCTGGTTGGTCCATTTACCCAGGAATGGTGTCTTATTTGTGGGTAGATGTATACTTCACAATTTTGTGTAAAATTAGTCTTCCAGGGAGGTTCTGGGGGGATGTTAGGCAAGAATAAGTGCCCAAATTGGGGTAAATTGCGTCAAAAATAGTGGTTGTCTTGGAACTGGTCTTGGGTGGTTCTGGTTGGTCCATTTACCCTGAATTTTTGTCTCCTATGAGGGTAGATGTATATTGACCATTCTGTATAAAATAATCTTCCAGGGTAGTTGTGAAGTAAAGTTATTCCACAAACAGTGTGCCTAATTTGGGCACTTTTATGACAACGAGTGCTTGTGTTGGAACTGGTCCTGAGTGGTTCTGGTTGGTCCATTTACCCAGGAATGGTGTCTTATTTGTGGGTAGATGTATACTTCACAATTTTGTGTAAAATTAGTCTTCCAGGGAGGTTCTGGGGGGATGTTAGGCAAGAATAAGTGCCCAAATTGGGGTAAATTGCGTCAAAAATAGTGGTTGTCTTGGAACTGGTCTTGGGTGGTTCTGGTTGGTCCATTTACCCTGAATTTTTGTCTCATATGAGGGGAGATGTATATTGACCATTTTCTATAAAATAATCTTCCAGGGAGTTTCTGGGTGGATGTTAGGCAAGAATAAGTGTCCAAATTGGGGTAATTTTCGTTAAAAATAGTGGTTGCATTGGTACTGGTCTTGGGTGGTTCTGTTTGGTCCATTTAACCTGAATTTTTGTCTCATATGAGGGTAGATGTATATTGACCATTCTGTATAAAATAATCTTCCAGGGTAGTTGTGAAGTAAAGTTATTCCACAAACAGTGTGCCTAATTTGGGCACTTTTATGACAACGAGTGCTTGTATTGGAACTGGTCCTGATTGGTTCTGGTTGGTCCATTTACCCAGGAATGGTGTCTTATTTGTGGGTAGATGTATAATTCACAATATTGTGTAAAATTAGTCTTCCAGGGAGGTTCTGGGGGGATGTTAGGCAAGAATAAGTGTCCAAATTGGGGTAATTTTCGTTAAAAATAGTGGTTGCATTGGAACTGGTCTTGGGTGGTTCTGTTTGGTCCATTTAACCTGAATTTTTGTCTCATATGAGGGTAGATGTATATTGACCATTCTGTATAAAATAATCTTCCAGGGTAGTGAAGTAAAGTTATTCCACAAACAGTGTGCCTAATTTGGGCACTTTTATGACAACGAGTGCTTGTGTTGGAACTGGTCCTGAGTGGTTCTGGTTGGTCCATTTACCCAGGAATGGTGTCTTATTTGTGGGTAGATGTATACTTCACAATTTTGTGTAAAATTAGTCTTCCAGGGAGGTTCTGGGGGGATGTTAGGCAAGAATAAGTGCCCAAATTGGGGTAAATTGCGTCAAAAATAGTGGTTGTCTTGGAACTGGTCTTGGGTGGTTCTGGTTGGTCCATTTACCCTGAATTTTTGTCTCCTATGAGGGTAGATGTATATTGACCATTCTGTATAAAATAATCTTCCAGGGTAGTTGTGAAGTAAAGTTATTCCACAAACAGTGTGCCTAATTTGGGCACTTTTATGACAACGAGTGCTTGTGTTGGAACTGGTCCTGAGTGGTTCTGGTTGGTCCATTTACCCAGGAATGGTGTCTTATTTGTGGGTAGATGTATACTTCACAATTTTGTGTAAAATTAGTCTTCCAGGGAGGTTCTGGGGGGATGTTAGGCAAGAATAAGTGTCCAAATTGGGGTAATTTTCGTTAAAAATAGTGGTTGCATTGGAACTGGTCTTGGGTGGTTCTGTTTGGTCCATTTAACCTGAATTTTTGTCTCATATGAGGGTAGATGTATATTGACCATTCTGTATAAAATAATCTTCCAGGGTAGTTGTGAAGTAAAGTTATTCCACAAACAGTGTGCCTAATTTGGGCACTTTTATGACAACGAGTGCTTGTATTGGAACTGGTCCTGATTGGTTCTGGTTGGTCCATTTACCCAGGAATGGTGTCTTATTTGTGGGTAGATGTATAATTCACAATATTGTGTAAAATTAGTCTTCCAGGGAGGTTCTGGGGGGATGTTAGGCAAGAATAAGTGTCCAAATTGGGGTAATTTTCGTTAAAAATAGTGGTTGCATTGGAACTGGTCTTGGGTGGTTCTGTTTGGTCCATTTAACCTGAATTTTTGTCTCATATGAGGGTAGATGTATATTGACCATTCTGTATAAAATAATCTTCCAGGGTAGTTGTGAAGTAAAGTTATTCCACAAACAGTGTGCCTAATTTGGGCACTTTTATGACAACGAGTGCTTGTGTTGGAACTGGTCCTGAGTGGTTCTGGTTGGTCCATTTACCCAGGAATGGTGTCTTATTTGTGGGTAGATGTATACTTCACAATTTTGTGTAAAATTAGTCTTCCAGGGAGGTTCTGGGGGGATGTTAGGCAAGAATAAGTGCCCAAATTGGGGTAAATTGCGTCAAAAATAGTGGTTGTCTTGGAACTGGTCTTGGGTGGTTCTGGTTGGTCCATTTAACCTGAATTTTTGTCTCATATGAGGGTAGATGTATATTGTGCAGACAAAGTGCAGACATGAATATCGGGCACTGGAGGTGATTTTCCTGGGTAAAAGACAGCCATAAACGTCGGCGCGACCAAATACGACGACATACGACCATTCTCAAAAGTGCCCAAAATGCACTAAAATTGGTTTTAAATCAGCACTCATCGATCAAATACAAATATTATATATTTAATACAAATATTTGACCTTTTTAAACATTAAAACCGGGCCCAGGAGGGTGATTTACCCGAAGAAATGACACTTTTGACCCGGCAATTTGACCCTAATTGCAGTAAAAAAAAATGTCCACAGTGTGGCAGAGTTCTGCGGGTTCCATAGCGGCCCAGTGCGTACTGGTTTGTATAAAAAGTAGCCCATTTCGGTTCTGGGGGGTTATTTTCCCCGGAAAAAGTGCCTAAAATGTGGGTGCATGTATTATTGATGATTTTGTGTAAAATTAGTCTTCCAGGGAGGTTCTGGGGGGATTTTAAGCCAGAAATAGTGCCCCAAATTGGGGTAAATTGCGTCAAAAATAGTGGTTGCATTATAACCGGTCTTGTGTGGTTCTGGTTGGTCCATTTAACCTGAATTTTTGTCTCATATGAGGGTAGATGTATATTGACCATTCTGTATAAAATAATCTTCCAGGGTAGTTGTGAAGTAAAGTTATTCCACAAACAGTGTGCCTAATTTGGGCACTTTTATGACAACGAGTGCTTGTGTTGGAACTGGTCCTGAGTGGTTCTGGTTGGTCCATTTACCCAGGAATGGTGTCTTATTTGTGGGTAGATGTATACTTCACAATTTTGTGTAAAATTAGTCTTCCAGGGAGGTTCTGGGGGGATGTTAGGCAAGAATAAGTGTCCAAATTGGGGTAATTTTCGTTAAAAATAGTGGTTGCATTGGAACTGGTCTTGGGTGGTTCTGTTTGGTCCATTTAACCTGAATTTTTGTCTCATATGAGGGTAGATGTATATTGACCATTCTGTATAAAATAATCTTCCAGGGTAGTTGTGAAGTAAAGTTATTCCACAAACAGTGTGCCTAATTTGGGCACTTTTATGACAACGAGTGCTTGTGTTGGAACTGGTCCTGAGTGGTTCTGGTTGGTCCATTTACCCAGGAATGGTGTCTTATTTGTGGGTAGATGTATACTTCACAATTTTGTGTAAAATTAGTCTTCCAGGGAGGTTCTGGGGGGATGTTAGGCAAGAATAAGTGTCCAAATTGGGGTAATTTTCGTTAAAAATAGTGGTTGCATTGGAACTGGTCTTGGGTGGTTCTGTTTGGTCCATTTAACCTGAATTTTTGTCTCATATGAGGGTAGATGTATATTGACCATTCTGTATAAAATAATCTTCCAGGGTAGTTGTGAAGTAAAGTTATTCCACAAACAGTGTGCCTAATTTGGGCACTTTTATGACAACGAGTGCTTGTATTGGAACTGGTCCTGATTGGTTCTGGTTGGTCCATTTACCCAGGAATGGTGTCTTATTTGTGGGTAGATGTATAATTCACAATATTGTGTAAAATTAGTCTTCCAGGGAGGTTCTGGGGGGATGTTAGGCAAGAATAAGTGTCCAAATTGGGGTAATTTTCGTTAAAAATAGTGGTTGCATTGGAACTGGTCTTGGGTGGTTCTGTTTGGTCCATTTAACCTGAATTTTTGTCTCATATGAGGGTAGATGTATATTGACCATTCTGTATAAAATAATCTTCCAGGGTAGTTGTGAAGTAAAGTTATTCCACAAACAGTGTGCCTAATTTGGGCACTTTTATGACAACGAGTGCTTGTATTGGAACTGGTCCTGATTGGTTCTGGTTGGTCCATTTACCCAGGAATGGTGTCTTATTTGTGGGTAGATGTATAATTCACAATATTGTGTAAAATTAGTCTTCCAGGGAGGTTCTGGGGGGATGTTAGGCAAGAATAAGTGTCCAAATTGGGGTAATTTTCGTTAAAAATAGTGGTTGCATTGGAACTGGTCTTGGGTGGTTCTGTTTGGTCCATTTAACCTGAATTTTTGTCTCATATGAGGGTAGATGTATATTGACCATTCTGTATAAAATAATCTTCCAGGGTAGTGAAGTAAAGTTATTCCACAAACAGTGTGCCTAATTTGGGCACTTTTATGACAACGAGTGCTTGTGTTGGAACTGGTCCTGAGTGGTTCTGGTTGGTCCATTTACCCAGGAATGGTGTCTTATTTGTGGGTAGATGTATACTTCACAATTTTGTGTAAAATTAGTCTTCCAGGGAGGTTCTGGGGGGATGTTAGGCAAGAATAAGTGCCCAAATTGGGGTAAATTGCGTCAAAAATAGTGGTTGTCTTGGAACTGGTCTTGGGTGGTTCTGGTTGGTCCATTTACCCTGAATTTTTGTCTCCTATGAGGGTAGATGTATATTGACCATTCTGTATAAAATAATCTTCCAGGGTAGTTGTGAAGTAAAGTTATTCCACAAACAGTGTGCCTAATTTGGGCACTTTTATGACAACGAGTGCTTGTGTTGGAACTGGTCCTGAGTGGTTCTGGTTGGTCCATTTACCCAGGAATGGTGTCTTATTTGTGGGTAGATGTATACTTCACAATTTTGTGTAAAATTAGTCTTCCAGGGAGGTTCTGGGGGGATGTTAGGCAAGAATAAGTGCCCAAATTGGGGTAAATTGCGTCAAAAATAGTGGTTGTCTTGGAACTGGTCTTGGGTGGTTCTGGTTGGTCCATTTACCCTGAATTTTTGTCTCATATGAGGGGAGATGTATATTGACCATTTTCTATAAAATAATCTTCCAGGGAGTTTCTGGGTGGATGTTAGGCAAGAATAAGTGTCCAAATTGGGGTAATTTTCGTTAAAAATAGTGGTTGCATTGGTACTGGTCTTGGGTGGTTCTGTTTGGTCCATTTAACCTGAATTTTTGTCTCATATGAGGGTAGATGTATATTGACCATTCTGTATAAAATAATCTTCCAGGGTAGTTGTGAAGTAAAGTTATTCCACAAACAGTGTGCCTAATTTGGGCACTTTTATGACAACGAGTGCTTGTATTGGAACTGGTCCTGATTGGTTCTGGTTGGTCCATTTACCCAGGAATGGTGTCTTATTTGTGGGTAGATGTATAATTCACAATATTGTGTAAAATTAGTCTTCCAGGGAGGTTCTGGGGGGATGTTAGGCAAGAATAAGTGTCCAAATTGGGGTAATTTTCGTTAAAAATAGTGGTTGCATTGGAACTGGTCTTGGGTGGTTCTGTTTGGTCCATTTAACCTGAATTTTTGTCTCATATGAGGGTAGATGTATATTGACCATTCTGTATAAAATAATCTTCCAGGGTAGTGAAGTAAAGTTATTCCACAAACAGTGTGCCTAATTTGGGCACTTTTATGACAACGAGTGCTTGTGTTGGAACTGGTCCTGAGTGGTTCTGGTTGGTCCATTTACCCAGGAATGGTGTCTTATTTGTGGGTAGATGTATACTTCACAATTTTGTGTAAAATTAGTCTTCCAGGGAGGTTCTGGGGGGATGTTAGGCAAGAATAAGTGCCCAAATTGGGGTAAATTGCGTCAAAAATAGTGGTTGTCTTGGAACTGGTCTTGGGTGGTTCTGGTTGGTCCATTTACCCTGAATTTTTGTCTCCTATGAGGGTAGATGTATATTGACCATTCTGTATAAAATAATCTTCCAGGGTAGTTGTGAAGTAAAGTTATTCCACAAACAGTGTGCCTAATTTGGGCACTTTTATGACAACGAGTGCTTGTGTTGGAACTGGTCCTGAGTGGTTCTGGTTGGTCCATTTACCCAGGAATGGTGTCTTATTTGTGGGTAGATGTATACTTCACAATTTTGTGTAAAATTAGTCTTCCAGGGAGGTTCTGGGGGGATGTTAGGCAAGAATAAGTGCCCAAATTGGGGTAAATTGCGTCAAAAATAGTGGTTGTCTTGGAACTGGTCTTGGGTGGTTCTGGTTGGTCCATTTACCCTGAATTTTTGTCTCCTATGAGGGTAGATGTATATTGACCATTCTGTATAAAATAATCTTCCAGGGTAGTTGGGAAGTAAAGTTATGCCACAATCAATGTACCTAATATGGGCACTTTTATGACAACGAGTGCTTGTCTTGGAACTGGTCCTGAGCGGTTCTGGTTGGTCCATTTACCCTGAATTTTTGTCTCATATGAGGGGAGATGTATATTGACCATTTTCTATAAAATAATCTTCCAGGGAGTTTCTGGGTGGATGTTAGGCAAGAATAAGTGTCCAAATTGGGGTAATTTTCGTTAAAAATAGTGGTTGCATTGGAACTGGTCTTGGGTGGTTCTGTTTGGTCCATTTAACCTGAATTTTTGTCTCATATGAGGGTAGATGTATATTGACCATTCTGTATAAAATAATCTTCCAGGGTAGTTGTGAAGTAAAGTTATTCCACAAACAGTGTGCCTAATTTGGGCACTTTTATGACAACGAGTGCTTGTGTTGGAACTGGTCCTGAGTGGTTCTGGTTGGTCCATTTACCCAGGAATGGTGTCTTATTTGTGGGTAGATGTATACTTCACAATTTTGTGTAAAATTAGTCTTCCAGGGAGGTTCTGGGGGGATGTTAGGCAAGAATAAGTGCCCAAATTGGGGTAAATTGCGTCAAAAATAGTGGTTGTCTTGGAACTGGTCTTGGGTGGTTCTGGTTGGTCCATTTAACCTGAATTTTTGTCTCATATGAGGGTAGATGTATATTGTGCAGACAAAGTGCAGACATGAATATCGGGCACTGGAGGTGATTTTCCTGGGTAAAAGACAGCCATAAACGTCGGCGCGACCAAATACGACGACATACGACCATTCTCAAAAGTGCCCAAAATGCACTAAAATTGGTTTTAAATCAGCACTCATCGATCAAATACAAATATTATATATTTAATACAAATATTTGACCTTTTTAAACATTAAA
Organism: Stigmatopora argus; assembly: GCF_051989625.1. Lineage (NCBI taxonomy): Eukaryota > Metazoa > Chordata > Actinopteri > Syngnathiformes > Syngnathidae > Stigmatopora > Stigmatopora argus. Next base: position 119,912 of record NW_027520072.1, on the reverse strand, counting down.
ACCGGGCCCAGGAGGGTGATTTACCCGAAGAAATGACACTTTTGACCCGGCAATTTGACCCTAATTGCAGTAAAAAAAAATGTCCACAGTGTGGCAGAGTTCTGCGGGTTCCATAGCGGCCCAGTGCGTACATTGGAACATGTGGAAAAAGTTGGAAAAATGTTAAAAATGGTCGAAAATGGTTAAAATCAACCCAGAAATAGTGCATCGAAAGCCCGCAGAAAGTTTTGGAAACGATCGGTAAATTTGGGAAAATGTCAAAAATGGTCGAAAATGTTTAAAATCAACCCAGGAATAGTGCATCGAAAGCCCGCAGAAAGTTTTGGAAACGATCGGTAAATTTGGGAAAATGTCAAAAATGGTCGAAAATGTTTAAAATCAACCCAGGAATAGTGCATCGAAAGCCCGCAGAAAGTTTTGGAAACGATCGGTAAATTTGGGAAAATGTCAAAAATGGTCGAAAATGTTTAAAATCAACCCAGGAATAGTGCATCGAAAGCCCGCAGAAAGTTTTGGAAAAGATCGGTAAATTTGGGAAAATGTCAAAAATGGTCGAAAATGTTTAAAATCAACCCAGGAATAGTGCATCGAAAGCCCGCAGAAATTTTTTCTGGGTCTACCAGCGCTAGAATTTTTTTTTGGGTCTACCAGGGGTAGAATTTTTTTTTTTTTTTTTTTAATTTTTAAAACGTTATTTAGCTCTAGGCGGCGTACAGGGCTCCACAGATGGGTTTGGGTTTGGGTTTGGGTTTGGGTTTGGGTTTGGGTTTGGGTTTGGGTTAGAGTTAGGGGTTGGGTTGGGGTCAACCCAGGCAAAGTGCAGACATGAATATCGGGCACTGGAGGTGATTTTCCTGGGTAAAAGACAGCCATAAACGTCGGCGCGACCAAATACGACGACATACGACCATTCTCAAAAGTGCCCAAAATGCACTAAAATTGGTTTTAAATCAGCACTCATCGATCAAATACAAATATTATATATTTAATACAAATATTTGACCTTTTTAAACATTAAAACCGGGCCCAGGAGGGTGATTTACCCGAAGAAATGACACTTTTGACCCGGCAATTTGACCCTAATTGCAGTAAAAAAAAATGTCCACAGTGTGGCAGAGTTCTGCGGGTTCCATAGCGGCCCAGTGCGTACTGGTTTGTATAAAAAGTAGCCCATTTCGGTTCTGGGGGGTTATTTTCCCCGGAAAAAGTGCCTAAAATGTGGGTGCATGTATTATTGATGATTTTGTGTAAAATTAGTCTTCCAGGGAGGTTCTGGGGGGATTTTAAGCCAGAAATAGTGCCCCAAATTGGGGTAAATTGCGTCAAAAATAGTGGTTGCATTATAACCGGTCTTGTGTGGTTCTGGTTGGTCCATTTAACCTGAATTTTTGTCTCATATGAGGGTAGATGTATATTGACCATTCTGTATAAAATAATCTTCCAGGGTAGTTGTGAAGTAAAGTTATTCCACAAACAGTGTGCCTAATTTGGGCACTTTTATGACAACGAGTGCTTGTGTTGGAACTGGTCCTGAGTGGTTCTGGTTGGTCCATTTACCCAGGAATGGTGTCTTATTTGTGGGTAGATGTATACTTCACAATTTTGTGTAAAATTAGTCTTCCAGGGAGGTTCTGGGGGGATGTTAGGCAAGAATAAGTGTCCAAATTGGGGTAATTTTCGTTAAAAATAGTGGTTGCATTGGAACTGGTCTTGGGTGGTTCTGTTTGGTCCATTTAACCTGAATTTTTGTCTCATATGAGGGTAGATGTATATTGACCATTCTGTATAAAATAATCTTCCAGGGTAGTTGTGAAGTAAAGTTATTCCACAAACAGTGTGCCTAATTTGGGCACTTTTATGACAACGAGTGCTTGTATTGGAACTGGTCCTGATTGGTTCTGGTTGGTCCATTTACCCAGGAATGGTGTCTTATTTGTGGGTAGATGTATAATTCACAATATTGTGTAAAATTAGTCTTCCAGGGAGGTTCTGGGGGGATGTTAGGCAAGAATAAGTGTCCAAATTGGGGTAATTTTCGTTAAAAATAGTGGTTGCATTGGAACTGGTCTTGGGTGGTTCTGTTTGGTCCATTTAACCTGAATTTTTGTCTCATATGAGGGTAGATGTATATTGACCATTCTGTATAAAATAATCTTCCAGGGTAGTGAAGTAAAGTTATTCCACAAACAGTGTGCCTAATTTGGGCACTTTTATGACAACGAGTGCTTGTGTTGGAACTGGTCCTGAGTGGTTCTGGTTGGTCCATTTACCCAGGAATGGTGTCTTATTTGTGGGTAGATGTATACTTCACAATTTTGTGTAAAATTAGTCTTCCAGGGAGGTTCTGGGGGGATGTTAGGCAAGAATAAGTGCCCAAATTGGGGTAAATTGCGTCAAAAATAGTGGTTGTCTTGGAACTGGTCTTGGGTGGTTCTGGTTGGTCCATTTACCCTGAATTTTTGTCTCCTATGAGGGTAGATGTATATTGACCATTCTGTATAAAATAATCTTCCAGGGTAGTTGTGAAGTAAAGTTATTCCACAAACAGTGTGCCTAATTTGGGCACTTTTATGACAACGAGTGCTTGTGTTGGAACTGGTCCTGAGTGGTTCTGGTTGGTCCATTTACCCAGGAATGGTGTCTTATTTGTGGGTAGATGTATACTTCACAATTTTGTGTAAAATTAGTCTTCCAGGGAGGTTCTGGGGGGATGTTAGGCAAGAATAAGTGCCCAAATTGGGGTAAATTGCGTCAAAAATAGTGGTTGTCTTGGAACTGGTCTTGGGTGGTTCTGGTTGGTCCATTTACCCTGAATTTTTGTCTCATATGAGGGGAGATGTATATTGACCATTTTCTATAAAATAATCTTCCAGGGAGTTTCTGGGTGGATGTTAGGCAAGAATAAGTGTCCAAATTGGGGTAATTTTCGTTAAAAATAGTGGTTGCATTGGTACTGGTCTTGGGTGGTTCTGTTTGGTCCATTTAACCTGAATTTTTGTCTCATATGAGGGTAGATGTATATTGACCATTCTGTATAAAATAATCTTCCAGGGTAGTTGTGAAGTAAAGTTATTCCACAAACAGTGTGCCTAATTTGGGCACTTTTATGACAACGAGTGCTTGTATTGGAACTGGTCCTGATTGGTTCTGGTTGGTCCATTTACCCAGGAATGGTGTCTTATTTGTGGGTAGATGTATAATTCACAATATTGTGTAAAATTAGTCTTCCAGGGAGGTTCTGGGGGGATGTTAGGCAAGAATAAGTGTCCAAATTGGGGTAATTTTCGTTAAAAATAGTGGTTGCATTGGAACTGGTCTTGGGTGGTTCTGTTTGGTCCATTTAACCTGAATTTTTGTCTCATATGAGGGTAGATGTATATTGACCATTCTGTATAAAATAATCTTCCAGGGTAGTGAAGTAAAGTTATTCCACAAACAGTGTGCCTAATTTGGGCACTTTTATGACAACGAGTGCTTGTGTTGGAACTGGTCCTGAGTGGTTCTGGTTGGTCCATTTACCCAGGAATGGTGTCTTATTTGTGGGTAGATGTATACTTCACAATTTTGTGTAAAATTAGTCTTCCAGGGAGGTTCTGGGGGGATGTTAGGCAAGAATAAGTGCCCAAATTGGGGTAAATTGCGTCAAAAATAGTGGTTGTCTTGGAACTGGTCTTGGGTGGTTCTGGTTGGTCCATTTACCCTGAATTTTTGTCTCCTATGAGGGTAGATGTATATTGACCATTCTGTATAAAATAATCTTCCAGGGTAGTTGTGAAGTAAAGTTATTCCACAAACAGTGTGCCTAATTTGGGCACTTTTATGACAACGAGTGCTTGTGTTGGAACTGGTCCTGAGTGGTTCTGGTTGGTCCATTTACCCAGGAATGGTGTCTTATTTGTGGGTAGATGTATACTTCACAATTTTGTGTAAAATTAGTCTTCCAGGGAGGTTCTGGGGGGATGTTAGGCAAGAATAAGTGCCCAAATTGGGGTAAATTGCGTCAAAAATAGTGGTTGTCTTGGAACTGGTCTTGGGTGGTTCTGGTTGGTCCATTTACCCTGAATTTTTGTCTCCTATGAGGGTAGATGTATATTGACCATTCTGTATAAAATAATCTTCCAGGGTAGTTGTGAAGTAAAGTTATTCCACAAACAGTGTGCCTAATTTGGGCACTTTTATGACAACGAGTGCTTGTATTGGAACTGGTCCTGATTGGTTCTGGTTGGTCCATTTACCCAGGAATGGTGTCTTATTTGTGGGTAGATGTATAATTCACAATATTGTGTAAAATTAGTCTTCCAGGGAGGTTCTGGGGGGATGTTAGGCAAGAATAAGTCCAAATTGGGGTAATTTTCGTTAAAAATAGTGGTTGCATTGGAACTGGTCTTGGGTGGTTCTGTTTGGTCCATTTAACCTGAATTTTTGTCTCATATGAGGGTAGATGTATATTGACCATTCTGTATAAAATAATCTTCCAGGGTAGTTGTGAAGTAAAGTTATTCCACAAACAGTGTGCCTAATTTGGGCACTTTTATGACAACGAGTGCTTGTGTTGGAACTGGTCCTGAGTGGTTCTGGTTGGTCCATTTACCCAGGAATGGTGTCTTATTTGTGGGTAGATGTATACTTCACAATTTTGTGTAAAATTAGTCTTCCAGGGAGGTTCTGGGGGGATGTTAGGCAAGAATAAGTGCCCAAATTGGGGTAAATTGCGTCAAAAATAGTGGTTGTCTTGGAACTGGTCTTGGGTGGTTCTGGTTGGTCCATTTAACCTGAATTTTTGTCTCATATGAGGGTAGATGTATATTGTGCAGACAAAGTGCAGACATGAATATCGGGCACTGGAGGTGATTTTCCTGGGTAAAAGACAGCCATAAACGTCGGCGCGACCAAATACGACGACATACGACCATTCTCAAAAGTGCCCAAAATGCACTAAAATTGGTTTTAAATCAGCACTCATCGATCAAATACAAATATTATATATTTAATACAAATATTTGACCTTTTTAAACATTAAAACCGGGCCCAGGAGGGTGATTTACCCGAAGAAATGACACTTTTGACCCGGCAATTTGACCCTAATTGCAGTAAAAAAAAATGTCCACAGTGTGGCAGAGTTCTGCGGGTTCCATAGCGGCCCAGTGCGTACTGGTTTGTATAAAAAGTAGCCCATTTCGGTTCTGGGGGGTTATTTTCCCCGGAAAAAGTGCCTAAAATGTGGGTGCATGTATTATTGATGATTTTGTGTAAAATTAGTCTTCCAGGGAGGTTCTGGGGGGATTTTAAGCCAGAAATAGTGCCCCAAATTGGGGTAAATTGCGTCAAAAATAGTGGTTGCATTATAACCGGTCTTGTGTGGTTCTGGTTGGTCCATTTAACCTGAATTTTTGTCTCATATGAGGGTAGATGTATATTGACCATTCTGTATAAAATAATCTTCCAGGGTAGTTGTGAAGTAAAGTTATTCCACAAACAGTGTGCCTAATTTGGGCACTTTTATGACAACGAGTGCTTGTGTTGGAACTGGTCCTGAGTGGTTCTGGTTGGTCCATTTACCCAGGAATGGTGTCTTATTTGTGGGTAGATGTATACTTCACAATTTTGTGTAAAATTAGTCTTCCAGGGAGGTTCTGGGGGGATGTTAGGCAAGAATAAGTGTCCAAATTGGGGTAATTTTCGTTAAAAATAGTGGTTGCATTGGAACTGGTCTTGGGTGGTTCTGTTTGGTCCATTTAACCTGAATTTTTGTCTCATATGAGGGTAGATGTATATTGACCATTCTGTATAAAATAATCTTCCAGGGTAGTTGTGAAGTAAAGTTATTCCACAAACAGTGTGCCTAATTTGGGCACTTTTATGACAACGAGTGCTTGTGTTGGAACTGGTCCTGAGTGGTTCTGGTTGGTCCATTTACCCAGGAATGGTGTCTTATTTGTGGGTAGATGTATACTTCACAATTTTGTGTAAAATTAGTCTTCCAGGGAGGTTCTGGGGGGATGTTAGGCAAGAATAAGTGTCCAAATTGGGGTAATTTTCGTTAAAAATAGTGGTTGCATTGGAACTGGTCTTGGGTGGTTCTGTTTGGTCCATTTAACCTGAATTTTTGTCTCATATGAGGGTAGATGTATATTGACCATTCTGTATAAAATAATCTTCCAGGGTAGTTGTGAAGTAAAGTTATTCCACAAACAGTGTGCCTAATTTGGGCACTTTTATGACAACGAGTGCTTGTATTGGAACTGGTCCTGATTGGTTCTGGTTGGTCCATTTACCCAGGAATGGTGTCTTATTTGTGGGTAGATGTATAATTCACAATATTGTGTAAAATTAGTCTTCCAGGGAGGTTCTGGGGGGATGTTAGGCAAGAATAAGTGTCCAAATTGGGGTAATTTTCGTTAAAAATAGTGGTTGCATTGGAACTGGTCTTGGGTGGTTCTGTTTGGTCCATTTAACCTGAATTTTTGTCTCATATGAGGGTAGATGTATATTGACCATTCTGTATAAAATAATCTTCCAGGGTAGTTGTGAAGTAAAGTTATTCCACAAACAGTGTGCCTAATTTGGGCACTTTTATGACAACGAGTGCTTGTATTGGAACTGGTCCTGATTGGTTCTGGTTGGTCCATTTACCCAGGAATGGTGTCTTATTTGTGGGTAGATGTATAATTCACAATATTGTGTAAAATTAGTCTTCCAGGGAGGTTCTGGGGGGATGTTAGGCAAGAATAAGTGTCCAAATTGGGGTAATTTTCGTTAAAAATAGTGGTTGCATTGGAACTGGTCTTGGGTGGTTCTGTTTGGTCCATTTAACCTGAATTTTTGTCTCATATGAGGGTAGATGTATATTGACCATTCTGTATAAAATAATCTTCCAGGGTAGTGAAGTAAAGTTATTCCACAAACAGTGTGCCTAATTTGGGCACTTTTATGACAACGAGTGCTTGTGTTGGAACTGGTCCTGAGTGGTTCTGGTTGGTCCATTTACCCAGGAATGGTGTCTTATTTGTGGGTAGATGTATACTTCACAATTTTGTGTAAAATTAGTCTTCCAGGGAGGTTCTGGGGGGATGTTAGGCAAGAATAAGTGCCCAAATTGGGGTAAATTGCGTCAAAAATAGTGGTTGTCTTGGAACTGGTCTTGGGTGGTTCTGGTTGGTCCATTTACCCTGAATTTTTGTCTCCTATGAGGGTAGATGTATATTGACCATTCTGTATAAAATAATCTTCCAGGGTAGTTGTGAAGTAAAGTTATTCCACAAACAGTGTGCCTAATTTGGGCACTTTTATGACAACGAGTGCTTGTGTTGGAACTGGTCCTGAGTGGTTCTGGTTGGTCCATTTACCCAGGAATGGTGTCTTATTTGTGGGTAGATGTATACTTCACAATTTTGTGTAAAATTAGTCTTCCAGGGAGGTTCTGGGGGGATGTTAGGCAAGAATAAGTGCCCAAATTGGGGTAAATTGCGTCAAAAATAGTGGTTGTCTTGGAACTGGTCTTGGGTGGTTCTGGTTGGTCCATTTACCCTGAATTTTTGTCTCATATGAGGGGAGATGTATATTGACCATTTTCTATAAAATAATCTTCCAGGGAGTTTCTGGGTGGATGTTAGGCAAGAATAAGTGTCCAAATTGGGGTAATTTTCGTTAAAAATAGTGGTTGCATTGGTACTGGTCTTGGGTGGTTCTGTTTGGTCCATTTAACCTGAATTTTTGTCTCATATGAGGGTAGATGTATATTGACCATTCTGTATAAAATAATCTTCCAGGGTAGTTGTGAAGTAAAGTTATTCCACAAACAGTGTGCCTAATTTGGGCACTTTTATGACAACGAGTGCTTGTATTGGAACTGGTCCTGATTGGTTCTGGTTGGTCCATTTACCCAGGAATGGTGTCTTATTTGTGGGTAGATGTATAATTCACAATATTGTGTAAAATTAGTCTTCCAGGGAGGTTCTGGGGGGATGTTAGGCAAGAATAAGTGTCCAAATTGGGGTAATTTTCGTTAAAAATAGTGGTTGCATTGGAACTGGTCTTGGGTGGTTCTGTTTGGTCCATTTAACCTGAATTTTTGTCTCATATGAGGGTAGATGTATATTGACCATTCTGTATAAAATAATCTTCCAGGGTAGTGAAGTAAAGTTATTCCACAAACAGTGTGCCTAATTTGGGCACTTTTATGACAACGAGTGCTTGTGTTGGAACTGGTCCTGAGTGGTTCTGGTTGGTCCATTTACCCAGGAATGGTGTCTTATTTGTGGGTAGATGTATACTTCACAATTTTGTGTAAAATTAGTCTTCCAGGGAGGTTCTGGGGGGATGTTAGGCAAGAATAAGTGCCCAAATTGGGGTAAATTGCGTCAAAAATAGTGGTTGTCTTGGAACTGGTCTTGGGTGGTTCTGGTTGGTCCATTTACCCTGAATTTTTGTCTCCTATGAGGGTAGATGTATATTGACCATTCTGTATAAAATAATCTTCCAGGGTAGTTGTGAAGTAAAGTTATTCCACAAACAGTGTGCCTAATTTGGGCACTTTTATGACAACGAGTGCTTGTGTTGGAACTGGTCCTGAGTGGTTCTGGTTGGTCCATTTACCCAGGAATGGTGTCTTATTTGTGGGTAGATGTATACTTCACAATTTTGTGTAAAATTAGTCTTCCAGGGAGGTTCTGGGGGGATGTTAGGCAAGAATAAGTGCCCAAATTGGGGTAAATTGCGTCAAAAATAGTGGTTGTCTTGGAACTGGTCTTGGGTGGTTCTGGTTGGTCCATTTACCCTGAATTTTTGTCTCCTATGAGGGTAGATGTATATTGACCATTCTGTATAAAATAATCTTCCAGGGTAGTTGGGAAGTAAAGTTATGCCACAATCAATGTACCTAATATGGGCACTTTTATGACAACGAGTGCTTGTCTTGGAACTGGTCCTGAGCGGTTCTGGTTGGTCCATTTACCCTGAATTTTTGTCTCATATGAGGGGAGATGTATATTGACCATTTTCTATAAAATAATCTTCCAGGGAGTTTCTGGGTGGATGTTAGGCAAGAATAAGTGTCCAAATTGGGGTAATTTTCGTTAAAAATAGTGGTTGCATTGGAACTGGTCTTGGGTGGTTCTGTTTGGTCCATTTAACCTGAATTTTTGTCTCATATGAGGGTAGATGTATATTGACCATTCTGTATAAAATAATCTTCCAGGGTAGTTGTGAAGTAAAGTTATTCCACAAACAGTGTGCCTAATTTGGGCACTTTTATGACAACGAGTGCTTGTGTTGGAACTGGTCCTGAGTGGTTCTGGTTGGTCCATTTACCCAGGAATGGTGTCTTATTTGTGGGTAGATGTATACTTCACAATTTTGTGTAAAATTAGTCTTCCAGGGAGGTTCTGGGGGGATGTTAGGCAAGAATAAGTGCCCAAATTGGGGTAAATTGCGTCAAAAATAGTGGTTGTCTTGGAACTGGTCTTGGGTGGTTCTGGTTGGTCCATTTAACCTGAATTTTTGTCTCATATGAGGGTAGATGTATATTGTGCAGACAAAGTGCAGACATGAATATCGGGCACTGGAGGTGATTTTCCTGGGTAAAAGACAGCCATAAACGTCGGCGCGACCAAATACGACGACATACGACCATTCTCAAAAGTGCCCAAAATGCACTAAAATTGGTTTTAAATCAGCACTCATCGATCAAATACAAATATTATATATTTAATACAAATATTTGACCTTTTTAAACATTAAAACCGGGCCCAGGAGGGTGATTTACCCGAAGAAATGACACTTTTGACCCGGCAATTTGACCCTAATTGCAGTAAAAAAAAATGTCCACAGTGTGGCAGAGTTCTGCGGGTTCCATAGCGGCCCAGTGCGTACATTGGAACATGTGGAAAAAGTTGGAAAAATGTTAAAAATGGTCGAAAATGGTTAAAATCAACCCAGAAATAGTGCATCGAAAGCCCGCAGAAAGTTTTGGAAACGATCGGTAAATTTGGGAAAATGTCAAAAATGGTCGAAAATGTTTAAAATCAACCCAGGAATAGTGCATCGAAAGCCCGCAGAAAGTTTTGGAAACGATCGGTAAATTTGGGAAAATGTCAAAAATGGTCGAAAATGTTTAAAATCAACCCAGGAATAGTGCATCGAAAGCCCGCAGAAAGTTTTGGAAACGATCGGTAAATTTGGGAAAATGTCAAAAATGGTCGAAAATGTTTAAAATCAACCCAGGAATAGTGCATCGAAAGCCCGCAGAAAGTTTTGGAAAAGATCGGTAAATTTGGGAAAATGTCAAAAATGGTCGAAAATGTTTAAAATCAACCCAGGAATAGTGCATCGAAAGCCCGCAGAAATTTTTTCTGGGTCTACCAGCGCTAGAATTTTTTTTTGGGTCTACCAGGGGTAGAATTTTTTTTTTTTTTTTTTTAATTTTTAAAACGTTATTTAGCTCTAGGCGGCGTACAGGGCTCCACAGATGGGTTTGGGTTTGGGTTTGGGTTTGGGTTTGGGTTTGGGTTTGGGTTTGGGTTAGAGTTAGGGGTTGGGTTGGGGTCAACCCAGGCAAAGTGCAGACATGAATATCGGGCACTGGAGGTGATTTTCCTGGGTAAAAGACAGCCATAAACGTCGGCGCGACCAAATACGACGACATACGACCATTCTCAAAAGTGCCCAAAATGCACTAAAATTGGTTTTAAATCAGCACTCATCGATCAAATACAAATATTATATATTTAATACAAATATTTGACCTTTTTAAACATTAAAACCGGGCCCAGGAGGGTGATTTACCCGAAGAAATGACACTTTTGACCCGGCAATTTGACCCTAATTGCAGTAAAAAAAAATGTCCACAGTGTGGCAGAGTTCTGCGGGTTCCATAGCGGCCCAGTGCGTACTGGTTTGTATAAAAAGTAGCCCATTTCGGTTCTGGGGGGTTATTTTCCCCGGAAAAAGTGCCTAAAATGTGGGTGCATGTATTATTGATGATTTTGTGTAAAATTAGTCTTCCAGGGAGGTTCTGGGGGGATTTTAAGCCAGAAATAGTGCCCCAAATTGGGGTAAATTGCGTCAAAAATAGTGGTTGCATTATAACCGGTCTTGTGTGGTTCTGGTTGGTCCATTTAACCTGAATTTTTGTCTCATATGAGGGTAGATGTATATTGACCATTCTGTATAAAATAATCTTCCAGGGTAGTTGTGAAGTAAAGTTATTCCACAAACAGTGTGCCTAATTTGGGCACTTTTATGACAACGAGTGCTTGTGTTGGAACTGGTCCTGAGTGGTTCTGGTTGGTCCATTTACCCAGGAATGGTGTCTTATTTGTGGGTAGATGTATACTTCACAATTTTGTGTAAAATTAGTCTTCCAGGGAGGTTCTGGGGGGATGTTAGGCAAGAATAAGTGTCCAAATTGGGGTAATTTTCGTTAAAAATAGTGGTTGCATTGGAACTGGTCTTGGGTGGTTCTGTTTGGTCCATTTAACCTGAATTTTTGTCTCATATGAGGGTAGATGTATATTGACCATTCTGTATAAAATAATCTTCCAGGGTAGTTGTGAAGTAAAGTTATTCCACAAACAGTGTGCCTAATTTGGGCACTTTTATGACAACGAGTGCTTGTATTGGAACTGGTCCTGATTGGTTCTGGTTGGTCCATTTACCCAGGAATGGTGTCTTATTTGTGGGTAGATGTATAATTCACAATATTGTGTAAAATTAGTCTTCCAGGGAGGTTCTGGGGGGATGTTAGGCAAGAATAAGTGTCCAAATTGGGGTAATTTTCGTTAAAAATAGTGGTTGCATTGGAACTGGTCTTGGGTGGTTCTGTTTGGTCCATTTAACCTGAATTTTTGTCTCATATGAGGGTAGATGTATATTGACCATTCTGTATAAAATAATCTTCCAGGGTAGTGAAGTAAAGTTATTCCACAAACAGTGTGCCTAATTTGGGCACTTTTATGACAACGAGTGCTTGTGTTGGAACTGGTCCTGAGTGGTTCTGGTTGGTCCATTTACCCAGGAATGGTGTCTTATTTGTGGGTAGATGTATACTTCACAATTTTGTGTAAAATTAGTCTTCCAGGGAGGTTCTGGGGGGATGTTAGGCAAGAATAAGTGCCCAAATTGGGGTAAATTGCGTCAAAAATAGTGGTTGTCTTGGAACTGGTCTTGGGTGGTTCTGGTTGGTCCATTTACCCTGAATTTTTGTCTCCTATGAGGGTAGATGTATATTGACCATTCTGTATAAAATAATCTTCCAGGGTAGTTGTGAAGTAAAGTTATTCCACAAACAGTGTGCCTAATTTGGGCACTTTTATGACAACGAGTGCTTGTGTTGGAACTGGTCCTGAGTGGTTCTGGTTGGTCCATTTACCCAGGAATGGTGTCTTATTTGTGGGTAGATGTATACTTCACAATTTTGTGTAAAATTAGTCTTCCAGGGAGGTTCTGGGGGGATGTTAGGCAAGAATAAGTGCCCAAATTGGGGTAAATTGCGTCAAAAATAGTGGTTGTCTTGGAACTGGTCTTGGGTGGTTCTGGTTGGTCCATTTACCCTGAATTTTTGTCTCATATGAGGGGAGATGTATATTGACCATTTTCTATAAAATAATCTTCCAGGGAGTTTCTGGGTGGATGTTAGGCAAGAATAAGTGTCCAAATTGGGGTAATTTTCGTTAAAAATAGTGGTTGCATTGGTACTGGTCTTGGGTGGTTCTGTTTGGTCCATTTAACCTGAATTTTTGTCTCATATGAGGGTAGATGTATATTGACCATTCTGTATAAAATAATCTTCCAGGGTAGTTGTGAAGTAAAGTTATTCCACAAACAGTGTGCCTAATTTGGGCACTTTTATGACAACGAGTGCTTGTATTGGAACTGGTCCTGATTGGTTCTGGTTGGTCCATTTACCCAGGAATGGTGTCTTATTTGTGGGTAGATGTATAATTCACAATATTGTGTAAAATTAGTCTTCCAGGGAGGTTCTGGGGGGATGTTAGGCAAGAATAAGTGTCCAAATTGGGGTAATTTTCGTTAAAAATAGTGGTTGCATTGGAACTGGTCTTGGGTGGTTCTGTTTGGTCCATTTAACCTGAATTTTTGTCTCATATGAGGGTAGATGTATATTGACCATTCTGTATAAAATAATCTTCCAGGGTAGTGAAGTAAAGTTATTCCACAAACAGTGTGCCTAATTTGGGCACTTTTATGACAACGAGTGCTTGTGTTGGAACTGGTCCTGAGTGGTTCTGGTTGGTCCATTTACCCAGGAATGGTGTCTTATTTGTGGGTAGATGTATACTTCACAATTTTGTGTAAAATTAGTCTTCCAGGGAGGTTCTGGGGGGATGTTAGGCAAGAATAAGTGCCCAAATTGGGGTAAATTGCGTCAAAAATAGTGGTTGTCTTGGAACTGGTCTTGGGTGGTTCTGGTTGGTCCATTTACCCTGAATTTTTGTCTCCTATGAGGGTAGATGTATATTGACCATTCTGTATAAAATAATCTTCCAGGGTAGTTGTGAAGTAAAGTTATTCCACAAACAGTGTGCCTAATTTGGGCACTTTTATGACAACGAGTGCTTGTGTTGGAACTGGTCCTGAGTGGTTCTGGTTGGTCCATTTACCCAGGAATGGTGTCTTATTTGTGGGTAGATGTATACTTCACAATTTTGTGTAAAATTAGTCTTCCAGGGAGGTTCTGGGGGGATGTTAGGCAAGAATAAGTGTCCAAATTGGGGTAATTTTCGTTAAAAATAGTGGTTGCATTGGAACTGGTCTTGGGTGGTTCTGTTTGGTCCATTTAACCTGAATTTTTGTCTCATATGAGGGTAGATGTATATTGACCATTCTGTATAAAATAATCTTCCAGGGTAGTTGTGAAGTAAAGTTATTCCACAAACAGTGTGCCTAATTTGGGCACTTTTATGACAACGAGTGCTTGTATTGGAACTGGTCCTGATTGGTTCTGGTTGGTCCATTTACCCAGGAATGGTGTCTTATTTGTGGGTAGATGTATAATTCACAATATTGTGTAAAATTAGTCTTCCAGGGAGGTTCTGGGGGGATGTTAGGCAAGAATAAGTGTCCAAATTGGGGTAATTTTCGTTAAAAATAGTGGTTGCATTGGAACTGGTCTTGGGTGGTTCTGTTTGGTCCATTTAACCTGAATTTTTGTCTCATATGAGGGTAGATGTATATTGACCATTCTGTATAAAATAATCTTCCAGGGTAGTTGTGAAGTAAAGTTATTCCACAAACAGTGTGCCTAATTTGGGCACTTTTATGACAACGAGTGCTTGTGTTGGAACTGGTCCTGAGTGGTTCTGGTTGGTCCATTTACCCAGGAATGGTGTCTTATTTGTGGGTAGATGTATACTTCACAATTTTGTGTAAAATTAGTCTTCCAGGGAGGTTCTGGGGGGATGTTAGGCAAGAATAAGTGCCCAAATTGGGGTAAATTGCGTCAAAAATAGTGGTTGTCTTGGAACTGGTCTTGGGTGGTTCTGGTTGGTCCATTTAACCTGAATTTTTGTCTCATATGAGGGTAGATGTATATTGTGCAGACAAAGTGCAGACATGAATATCGGGCACTGGAGGTGATTTTCCTGGGTAAAAGACAGCCATAAACGTCGGCGCGACCAAATACGACGACATACGACCATTCTCAAAAGTGCCCAAAATGCACTAAAATTGGTTTTAAATCAGCACTCATCGATCAAATACAAATATTATATATTTAATACAAATATTTGACCTTTTTAAACATTAAAACCGGGCCCAGGAGGGTGATTTACCCGAAGAAATGACACTTTTGACCCGGCAATTTGACCCTAATTGCAGTAAAAAAAAATGTCCACAGTGTGGCAGAGTTCTGCGGGTTCCATAGCGGCCCAGTGCGTACTGGTTTGTATAAAAAGTAGCCCATTTCGGTTCTGGGGGGTTATTTTCCCCGGAAAAAGTGCCTAAAATGTGGGTGCATGTATTATTGATGATTTTGTGTAAAATTAGTCTTCCAGGGAGGTTCTGGGGGGATTTTAAGCCAGAAATAGTGCCCCAAATTGGGGTAAATTGCGTCAAAAATAGTGGTTGCATTATAACCGGTCTTGTGTGGTTCTGGTTGGTCCATTTAACCTGAATTTTTGTCTCATATGAGGGTAGATGTATATTGACCATTCTGTATAAAATAATCTTCCAGGGTAGTTGTGAAGTAAAGTTATTCCACAAACAGTGTGCCTAATTTGGGCACTTTTATGACAACGAGTGCTTGTATTGGAACTGGTCCTGATTGGTTCTGGTTGGTCCATTTACCCAGGAATGGTGTCTTATTTGTGGGTAGATGTATAATTCACAATATTGTGTAAAATTAGTCTTCCAGGGAGGTTCTGGGGGGATGTTAGGCAAGAATAAGTGTCCAAATTGGGGTAATTTTCGTTAAAAATAGTGGTTGCATTGGAACTGGTCTTGGGTGGTTCTGTTTGGTCCATTTAACCTGAATTTTTGTCTCATATGAGGGTAGATGTATATTGACCATTCTGTATAAAATAATCTTCCAGGGTAGTGAAGTAAAGTTATTCCACAAACAGTGTGCCTAATTTGGGCACTTTTATGACAACGAGTGCTTGTGTTGGAACTGGTCCTGAGTGGTTCTGGTTGGTCCATTTACCCAGGAATGGTGTCTTATTTGTGGGTAGATGTATACTTCACAATTTTGTGTAAAATTAGTCTTCCAGGGAGGTTCTGGGGGGATGTTAGGCAAGAATAAGTGCCCAAATTGGGGTAAATTGCGTCAAAAATAGTGGTTGTCTTGGAACTGGTCTTGGGTGGTTCTGGTTGGTCCATTTACCCTGAATTTTTGTCTCCTATGAGGGTAGATGTATATTGACCATTCTGTATAAAATAATCTTCCAGGGTAGTTGTGAAGTAAAGTTATTCCACAAACAGTGTGCCTAATTTGGGCACTTTTATGACAACGAGTGCTTGTGTTGGAACTGGTCCTGAGTGGTTCTGGTTGGTCCATTTACCCAGGAATGGTGTCTTATTTGTGGGTAGATGTATACTTCACAATTTTGTGTAAAATTAGTCTTCCAGGGAGGTTCTGGGGGGATGTTAGGCAAGAATAAGTGCCCAAATTGGGGTAAATTGCGTCAAAAATAGTGGTTGTCTTGGAACTGGTCTTGGGTGGTTCTGGTTGGTCCATTTACCCTGAATTTTTGTCTCATATGAGGGGAGATGTATATTGACCATTTTCTATAAAATAATCTTCCAGGGAGTTTCTGGGTGGATGTTAGGCAAGAATAAGTGTCCAAATTGGGGTAATTTTCGTTAAAAATAGTGGTTGCATTGGTACTGGTCTTGGGTGGTTCTGTTTGGTCCATTTAACCTGAATTTTTGTCTCATATGAGGGTAGATGTATATTGACCATTCTGTATAAAATAATCTTCCAGGGTAGTTGTGAAGTAAAGTTATTCCACAAACAGTGTGCCTAATTTGGGCACTTTTATGACAACGAGTGCTTGTATTGGAACTGGTCCTGATTGGTTCTGGTTGGTCCATTTACCCAGGAATGGTGTCTTATTTGTGGGTAGATGTATAATTCACAATATTGTGTAAAATTAGTCTTCCAGGGAGGTTCTGGGGGGATGTTAGGCAAGAATAAGTGTCCAAATTGGGGTAATTTTCGTTAAAAATAGTGGTTGCATTGGAACTGGTCTTGGGTGGTTCTGTTTGGTCCATTTAACCTGAATTTTTGTCTCATATGAGGGTAGATGTATATTGACCATTCTGTATAAAATAATCTTCCAGGGTAGTGAAGTAAAGTTATTCCACAAACAGTGTGCCTAATTTGGGCACTTTTATGACAACGAGTGCTTGTGTTGGAACTGGTCCTGAGTGGTTCTGGTTGGTCCATTTACCCAGGAATGGTGTCTTATTTGTGGGTAGATGTATACTTCACAATTTTGTGTAAAATTAGTCTTCCAGGGAGGTTCTGGGGGGATGTTAGGCAAGAATAAGTGCCCAAATTGGGGTAAATTGCGTCAAAAATAGTGGTTGTCTTGGAACTGGTCTTGGGTGGTTCTGGTTGGTCCATTTACCCTGAATTTTTGTCTCCTATGAGGGTAGATGTATATTGACCATTCTGTATAAAATAATCTTCCAGGGTAGTTGTGAAGTAAAGTTATTCCACAAACAGTGTGCCTAATTTGGGCACTTTTATGACAACGAGTGCTTGTGTTGGAACTGGTCCTGAGTGGTTCTGGTTGGTCCATTTACCCAGGAATGGTGTCTTATTTGTGGGTAGATGTATACTTCACAATTTTGTGTAAAATTAGTCTTCCAGGGAGGTTCTGGGGGGATGTTAGGCAAGAATAAGTGCCCAAATTGGGGTAAATTGCGTCAAAAATAGTGGTTGTCTTGGAACTGGTCTTGGGTGGTTCTGGTTGGTCCATTTACCCTGAATTTTTGTCTCCTATGAGGGTAGATGTATATTGACCATTCTGTATAAAATAATCTTCCAGGGTAGTTGGGAAGTAAAGTTATGCCACAATCAATGTACCTAATATGGGCACTTTTATGACAACGAGTGCTTGTCTTGGAACTGGTCCTGAGCGGTTCTGGTTGGTCCATTTACCCTGAATTTTTGTCTCATATGAGGGGAGATGTATATTGACCATTTTCTATAAAATAATCTTCCAGGGAGTTTCTGGGTGGATGTTAGGCAAGAATAAGTGTCCAAATTGGGGTAATTTTCGTTAAAAATAGTGGTTGCATTGGAACTGGTCTTGGGTGGTTCTGTTTGGTCCATTTAACCTGAATTTTTGTCTCATATGAGGGTAGATGTATATTGACCATTCTGTATAAAATAATCTTCCAGGGTAGTTGTGAAGTAAAGTTATTCCACAAACAGTGTGCCTAATTTGGGCACTTTTATGACAACGAGTGCTTGTGTTGGAACTGGTCCTGAGTGGTTCTGGTTGGTCCATTTACCCAGGAATGGTGTCTTATTTGTGGGTAGATGTATACTTCACAATTTTGTGTAAAATTAGTCTTCCAGGGAGGTTCTGGGGGGATGTTAGGCAAGAATAAGTGCCCAAATTGGGGTAAATTGCGTCAAAAATAGTGGTTGTCTTGGAACTGGTCTTGGGTGGTTCTGGTTGGTCCATTTAACCTGAATTTTTGTCTCATATGAGGGTAGATGTATATTGTGCAGACAAAGTGCAGACATGAATATCGGGCACTGGAGGTGATTTTCCTGGGTAAAAGACAGCCATAAACGTCGGCGCGACCAAATACGACGACATACGACCATTCTCAAAAGTGCCCAAAATGCACTAAAATTGGTTTTAAATCAGCACTCATCGATCAAATACAAATATTATATATTTAATACAAATATTTGACCTTTTTAAACATTAAAACCGGGCCCAGGAGGGTGATTTACCCGAAGAAATGACACTTTTGACCCGGCAATTTGACCCTAATTGCAGTAAAAAAAAATGTCCACAGTGTGGCAGAGTTCTGCGGGTTCCATAGCGGCCCAGTGCGTACTGGTTTGTATAAAAAGTAGCCCATTTCGGTTCTGGGGGGTTATTTTCCCCGGAAAAAGTGCCTAAAATGTGGGTGCATGTATTATTGATGATTTTGTGTAAAATTAGTCTTCCAGGGAGGTTCTGGGGGGATTTTAAGCCAGAAATAGTGCCCCAAATTGGGGTAAATTGCGTCAAAAATAGTGGTTGCATTATAACCGGTCTTGTGTGGTTCTGGTTGGTCCATTTAACCTGAATTTTTGTCTCATATGAGGGTAGATGTATATTGACCATTCTGTATAAAATAATCTTCCAGGGTAGTTGTGAAGTAAAGTTATTCCACAAACAGTGTGCCTAATTTGGGCACTTTTATGACAACGAGTGCTTGTGTTGGAACTGGTCCTGAGTGGTTCTGGTTGGTCCATTTACCCAGGAATGGTGTCTTATTTGTGGGTAGATGTATACTTCACAATTTTGTGTAAAATTAGTCTTCCAGGGAGGTTCTGGGGGGATGTTAGGCAAGAATAAGTGTCCAAATTGGGGTAATTTTCGTTAAAAATAGTGGTTGCATTGGAACTGGTCTTGGGTGGTTCTGTTTGGTCCATTTAACCTGAATTTTTGTCTCATATGAGGGTAGATGTATATTGACCATTCTGTATAAAATAATCTTCCAGGGTAGTTGTGAAGTAAAGTTATTCCACAAACAGTGTGCCTAATTTGGGCACTTTTATGACAACGAGTGCTTGTATTGGAACTGGTCCTGATTGGTTCTGGTTGGTCCATTTACCCAGGAATGGTGTCTTATTTGTGGGTAGATGTATAATTCACAATATTGTGTAAAATTAGTCTTCCAGGGAGGTTCTGGGGGGATGTTAGGCAAGAATAAGTGTCCAAATTGGGGTAATTTTCGTTAAAAATAGTGGTTGCATTGGAACTGGTCTTGGGTGGTTCTGTTTGGTCCATTTAACCTGAATTTTTGTCTCATATGAGGGTAGATGTATATTGACCATTCTGTATAAAATAATCTTCCAGGGTAGTTGTGAAGTAAAGTTATTCCACAAACAGTGTGCCTAATTTGGGCACTTTTATGACAACGAGTGCTTGTATTGGAACTGGTCCTGATTGGTTCTGGTTGGTCCATTTACCCAGGAATGGTGTCTTATTTGTGGGTAGATGTATAATTCACAATATTGTGTAAAATTAGTCTTCCAGGGAGGTTCTGGGGGGATGTTAGGCAAGAATAAGTGTCCAAATTGGGGTAATTTTCGTTAAAAATAGTGGTTGCATTGGAACTGGTCTTGGGTGGTTCTGTTTGGTCCATTTAACCTGAATTTTTGTCTCATATGAGGGTAGATGTATATTGACCATTCTGTATAAAATAATCTTCCAGGGTAGTTGTGAAGTAAAGTTATTCCACAAACAGTGTGCCTAATTTGGGCACTTTTATGACAACGAGTGCTTGTATTGGAACTGGTCCTGATTGGTTCTGGTTGGTCCATTTACCCAGGAATGGTGTCTTATTTGTGGGTAGATGTATAATTCACAATATTGTGTAAAATTAGTCTTCCAGGGAGGTTCTGGGGGGATGTTAGGCAAGAATAAGTGTCCAAATTGGGGTAATTTTCGTTAAAAATAGTGGTTGCATTGGAACTGGTCTTGGGTGGTTCTGTTTGGTCCATTTAACCTGAATTTTTGTCTCATATGAGGGTAGATGTATATTGACCATTCTGTATAAAATAATCTTCCAGGGTAGTGAAGTAAAGTTATTCCACAAACAGTGTGCCTAATTTGGGCACTTTTATGACAACGAGTGCTTGTGTTGGAACTGGTCCTGAGTGGTTCTGGTTGGTCCATTTACCCAGGAATGGTGTCTTATTTGTGGGTAGATGTATACTTCACAATTTTGTGTAAAATTAGTCTTCCAGGGAGGTTCTGGGGGGATGTTAGGCAAGAATAAGTGCCCAAATTGGGGTAAATTGCGTCAAAAATAGTGGTTGTCTTGGAACTGGTCTTGGGTGGTTCTGGTTGGTCCATTTACCCTGAATTTTTGTCTCCTATGAGGGTAGATGTATATTGACCATTCTGTATAAAATAATCTTCCAGGGTAGTTGTGAAGTAAAGTTATTCCACAAACAGTGTGCCTAATTTGGGCACTTTTATGACAACGAGTGCTTGTGTTGGAACTGGTCCTGAGTGGTTCTGGTTGGTCCATTTACCCAGGAATGGTGTCTTATTTGTGGGTAGATGTATACTTCACAATTTTGTGTAAAATTAGTCTTCCAGGGAGGTTCTGGGGGGATGTTAGGCAAGAATAAGTGCCCAAATTGGGGTAAATTGCGTCAAAAATAGTGGTTGTCTTGGAACTGGTCTTGGGTGGTTCTGGTTGGTCCATTTACCCTGAATTTTTGTCTCATATGAGGGGAGATGTATATTGACCATTTTCTATAAAATAATCTTCCAGGGAGTTTCTGGGTGGATGTTAGGCAAGAATAAGTGTCCAAATTGGGGTAATTTTCGTTAAAAATAGTGGTTGCATTGGTACTGGTCTTGGGTGGTTCTGTTTGGTCCATTTAACCTGAATTTTTGTCTCATATGAGGGTAGATGTATATTGACCATTCTGTATAAAATAATCTTCCAGGGTAGTTGTGAAGTAAAGTTATTCCACAAACAGTGTGCCTAATTTGGGCACTTTTATGACAACGAGTGCTTGTATTGGAACTGGTCCTGATTGGTTCTGGTTGGTCCATTTACCCAGGAATGGTGTCTTATTTGTGGGTAGATGTATAATTCACAATATTGTGTAAAATTAGTCTTCCAGGGAGGTTCTGGGGGGATGTTAGGCAAGAATAAGTGTCCAAATTGGGGTAATTTTCGTTAAAAATAGTGGTTGCATTGGAACTGGTCTTGGGTGGTTCTGTTTGGTCCATTTAACCTGAATTTTTGTCTCATATGAGGGTAGATGTATATTGACCATTCTGTATAAAATAATCTTCCAGGGTAGTGAAGTAAAGTTATTCCACAAACAGTGTGCCTAATTTGGGCACTTTTATGACAACGAGTGCTTGTGTTGGAACTGGTCCTGAGTGGTTCTGGTTGGTCCATTTACCCAGGAATGGTGTCTTATTTGTGGGTAGATGTATACTTCACAATTTTGTGTAAAATTAGTCTTCCAGGGAGGTTCTGGGGGGATGTTAGGCAAGAATAAGTGCCCAAATTGGGGTAAATTGCGTCAAAAATAGTGGTTGTCTTGGAACTGGTCTTGGGTGGTTCTGGTTGGTCCATTTACCCTGAATTTTTGTCTCCTATGAGGGTAGATGTATATTGACCATTCTGTATAAAATAATCTTCCAGGGTAGTTGTGAAGTAAAGTTATTCCACAAACAGTGTGCCTAATTTGGGCACTTTTATGACAACGAGTGCTTGTGTTGGAACTGGTCCTGAGTGGTTCTGGTTGGTCCATTTACCCAGGAATGGTGTCTTATTTGTGGGTAGATGTATACTTCACAATTTTGTGTAAAATTAGTCTTCCAGGGAGGTTCTGGGGGGATGTTAGGCAAGAATAAGTGCCCAAATTGGGGTAAATTGCGTCAAAAATAGTGGTTGTCTTGGAACTGGTCTTGGGTGGTTCTGGTTGGTCCATTTACCCTGAATTTTTGTCTCCTATGAGGGTAGATGTATATTGACCATTCTGTATAAAATAATCTTCCAGGGTAGTTGGGAAGTACAGTTATGCCACAATCAATGTACCTAATATGGGCACTTTTATGACAACGAGTGCTTGTCTTGGAACTGGTCCTGAGCGGTTCTGGTTGGTCCATTTACCCTGAATTTTTGTCTCATATGAGGGGAGATGTATATTGACCATTTTCTATAAAATAATCTTCCAGGGAGTTTCTGGGTGGATGTTAGGCAAGAATAAGTGTCCAAATTGGGGTAATTTTCGTTAAAAATAGTGGTTGCATTGGAACTGGTCTTGGGTGGTTCTGTTTGGTCCATTTAACCTGAATTTTTGTCTCATATGAGGGTAGATGTATATTGACCATTCTGTATAAAATAATCTTCCAGGGTAGTTGTGAAGTAAAGTTATTCCACAAACAGTGTGCCTAATTTGGGCACTTTTATGACAACGAGTGCTTGTGTTGGAACTGGTCCTGAGTGGTTCTGGTTGGTCCATTTACCCAGGAATGGTGTCTTATTTGTGGGTAGATGTATACTTCACAATTTTGTGTAAAATTAGTCTTCCAGGGAGGTTCTGGGGGGATGTTAGGCAAGAATAAGTGCCCAAATTGGGGTAAATTGCGTCAAAAATAGTGGTTGTCTTGGAACTGGTCTTGGGTGGTTCTGGTTGGTCCATTTAACCTGAATTTTTGTCTCATATGAGGGTAGATGTATATTGTGCAGACAAAGTGCAGACATGAATATCGGGCACTGGAGGTGATTTTCCTGGGTAAAAGACAGCCATAAACGTCGGCGCGACCAAATACGACGACATACGACCATTCTCAAAAGTGCCCAAAATGCACTAAAATTGGTTTTAAATCAGCACTCATCGATCAAATACAAATATTATATATTTAATACAAATATTTGACCTTTTTAAACATTAAAACCGGGCCCAGGAGGGTGATTTACCCGAAGAAATGACACTTTTGACCCGGCAATTTGACCCTAATTGCAGTAAAAAAAAATGTCCACAGTGTGGCAGAGTTCTGCGGGTTCCATAGCGGCCCAGTGCGTACATTGGAACATGTGGAAAAAGTTGGAAAAATGTTAAAAATGGTCGAAAATGGTTAAAATCAACCCAGAAATAGTGCATCGAAAGCCCGCAGAAAGTTTTGGAAACGATCGGTAAATTTGGGAAAATGTCAAAAATGGTCGAAAATGTTTAAAATCAACCCAGGAATAGTGCATCGAAAGCCCGCAGAAAGTTTTGGAAACGATCGGTAAATTTGGGAAAATGTCAAAAATGGTCGAAAATGTTTAAAATCAACCCAGGAATAGTGCATCGAAAGCCCGCAGAAAGTTTTGGAAACGATCGGTAAATTTGGGAAAATGTCAAAAATGGTCGAAAATGTTTAAAATCAACCCAGGAATAGTGCATCGAAAGCCCGCAGAAAGTTTTGGAAAAGATCGGTAAATTTGGGAAAATGTCAAAAATGGTCGAAAATGTTTAAAATCAACCCAGGAATAGTGCATCGAAAGCCCGCAGAAATTTTTTCTGGGTCTACCAGCGCTAGAATTTTTTTTTGGGTCTACCAGGGGTAGAATTTTTTTTTTTTTTTTTTTAATTTTTAAAACGTTATTTAGCTCTAGGCGGCGTACAGGGCTCCACAGATGGGTTTGGGTTTGGGTTTGGGTTTGGGTTTGGGTTTGGGTTTGGGTTTGGGTTAGAGTTAGGGGTTGGGTTGGGGTCAACCCAGGCAAAGTGCAGACATGAATATCGGGCACTGGAGGTGATTTTCCTGGGTAAAAGACAGCCATAAACGTCGGCGCGACCAAATACGACGACATACGACCATTCTCAAAAGTGCCCAAAATGCACTAAAATTGGTTTTAAATCAGCACTCATCGATCAAATACAAATATTATATATTTAATACAAATATTTGACCTTTTTAAACATTAAAACCGGGCCCAGGAGGGTGATTTACCCGAAGAAATGACACTTTTGACCCGGCAATTTGACCCTAATTGCAGTAAAAAAAAATGTCCACAGTGTGGCAGAGTTCTGCGGGTTCCATAGCGGCCCAGTGCGTACTGGTTTGTATAAAAAGTAGCCCATTTCGGTTCTGGGGGGTTATTTTCCCCGGAAAAAGTGCCTAAAATGTGGGTGCATGTATTATTGATGATTTTGTGTAAAATTAGTCTTCCAGGGAGGTTCTGGGGGGATTTTAAGCCAGAAATAGTGCCCCAAATTGGGGTAAATTGCGTCAAAAATAGTGGTTGCATTATAACCGGTCTTGTGTGGTTCTGGTTGGTCCATTTAACCTGAATTTTTGTCTCATATGAGGGTAGATGTATATTGACCATTCTGTATAAAATAATCTTCCAGGGTAGTTGTGAAGTAAAGTTATTCCACAAACAGTGTGCCTAATTTGGGCACTTTTATGACAACGAGTGCTTGTGTTGGAACTGGTCCTGAGTGGTTCTGGTTGGTCCATTTACCCAGGAATGGTGTCTTATTTGTGGGTAGATGTATACTTCACAATTTTGTGTAAAATTAGTCTTCCAGGGAGGTTCTGGGGGGATGTTAGGCAAGAATAAGTGTCCAAATTGGGGTAATTTTCGTTAAAAATAGTGGTTGCATTGGAACTGGTCTTGGGTGGTTCTGTTTGGTCCATTTAACCTGAATTTTTGTCTCATATGAGGGTAGATGTATATTGACCATTCTGTATAAAATAATCTTCCAGGGTAGTTGTGAAGTAAAGTTATTCCACAAACAGTGTGCCTAATTTGGGCACTTTTATGACAACGAGTGCTTGTATTGGAACTGGTCCTGATTGGTTCTGGTTGGTCCATTTACCCAGGAATGGTGTCTTATTTGTGGGTAGATGTATAATTCACAATATTGTGTAAAATTAGTCTTCCAGGGAGGTTCTGGGGGGATGTTAGGCAAGAATAAGTGTCCAAATTGGGGTAATTTTCGTTAAAAATAGTGGTTGCATTGGAACTGGTCTTGGGTGGTTCTGTTTGGTCCATTTAACCTGAATTTTTGTCTCATATGAGGGTAGATGTATATTGACCATTCTGTATAAAATAATCTTCCAGGGTAGTGAAGTAAAGTTATTCCACAAACAGTGTGCCTAATTTGGGCACTTTTATGACAACGAGTGCTTGTGTTGGAACTGGTCCTGAGTGGTTCTGGTTGGTCCATTTACCCAGGAATGGTGTCTTATTTGTGGGTAGATGTATACTTCACAATTTTGTGTAAAATTAGTCTTCCAGGGAGGTTCTGGGGGGATGTTAGGCAAGAATAAGTGCCCAAATTGGGGTAAATTGCGTCAAAAATAGTGGTTGTCTTGGAACTGGTCTTGGGTGGTTCTGGTTGGTCCATTTACCCTGAATTTTTGTCTCCTATGAGGGTAGATGTATATTGACCATTCTGTATAAAATAATCTTCCAGGGTAGTTGTGAAGTAAAGTTATTCCACAAACAGTGTGCCTAATTTGGGCACTTTTATGACAACGAGTGCTTGTGTTGGAACTGGTCCTGAGTGGTTCTGGTTGGTCCATTTACCCAGGAATGGTGTCTTATTTGTGGGTAGATGTATACTTCACAATTTTGTGTAAAATTAGTCTTCCAGGGAGGTTCTGGGGGGATGTTAGGCAAGAATAAGTGCCCAAATTGGGGTAAATTGCGTCAAAAATAGTGGTTGTCTTGGAACTGGTCTTGGGTGGTTCTGGTTGGTCCATTTACCCTGAATTTTTGTCTCATATGAGGGGAGATGTATATTGACCATTTTCTATAAAATAATCTTCCAGGGAGTTTCTGGGTGGATGTTAGGCAAGAATAAGTGTCCAAATTGGGGTAATTTTCGTTAAAAATAGTGGTTGCATTGGTACTGGTCTTGGGTGGTTCTGTTTGGTCCATTTAACCTGAATTTTTGTCTCATATGAGGGTAGATGTATATTGACCATTCTGTATAAAATAATCTTCCAGGGTAGTTGTGAAGTAAAGTTATTCCACAAACAGTGTGCCTAATTTGGGCACTTTTATGACAACGAGTGCTTGTATTGGAACTGGTCCTGATTGGTTCTGGTTGGTCCATTTACCCAGGAATGGTGTCTTATTTGTGGGTAGATGTATAATTCACAATATTGTGTAAAATTAGTCTTCCAGGGAGGTTCTGGGGGGATGTTAGGCAAGAATAAGTGTCCAAATTGGGGTAATTTTCGTTAAAAATAGTGGTTGCATTGGAACTGGTCTTGGGTGGTTCTGTTTGGTCCATTTAACCTGAATTTTTGTCTCATATGAGGGTAGATGTATATTGACCATTCTGTATAAAATAATCTTCCAGGGTAGTGAAGTAAAGTTATTCCACAAACAGTGTGCCTAATTTGGGCACTTTTATGACAACGAGTGCTTGTGTTGGAACTGGTCCTGAGTGGTTCTGGTTGGTCCATTTACCCAGGAATGGTGTCTTATTTGTGGGTAGATGTATACTTCACAATTTTGTGTAAAATTAGTCTTCCAGGGAGGTTCTGGGGGGATGTTAGGCAAGAATAAGTGCCCAAATTGGGGTAAATTGCGTCAAAAATAGTGGTTGTCTTGGAACTGGTCTTGGGTGGTTCTGGTTGGTCCATTTACCCTGAATTTTTGTCTCCTATGAGGGTAGATGTATATTGACCATTCTGTATAAAATAATCTTCCAGGGTAGTTGTGAAGTAAAGTTATTCCACAAACAGTGTGCCTAATTTGGGCACTTTTATGACAACGAGTGCTTGTGTTGGAACTGGTCCTGAGTGGTTCTGGTTGGTCCATTTACCCAGGAATGGTGTCTTATTTGTGGGTAGATGTATACTTCACAATTTTGTGTAAAATTAGTCTTCCAGGGAGGTTCTGGGGGGATGTTAGGCAAGAATAAGTGTCCAAATTGGGGTAATTTTCGTTAAAAATAGTGGTTGCATTGGAACTGGTCTTGGGTGGTTCTGTTTGGTCCATTTAACCTGAATTTTTGTCTCATATGAGGGTAGATGTATATTGACCATTCTGTATAAAATAATCTTCCAGGGTAGTTGTGAAGTAAAGTTATTCCACAAACAGTGTGCCTAATTTGGGCACTTTTATGACAACGAGTGCTTGTATTGGAACTGGTCCTGATTGGTTCTGGTTGGTCCATTTACCCAGGAATGGTGTCTTATTTGTGGGTAGATGTATAATTCACAATATTGTGTAAAATTAGTCTTCCAGGGAGGTTCTGGGGGGATGTTAGGCAAGAATAAGTGTCCAAATTGGGGTAATTTTCGTTAAAAATAGTGGTTGCATTGGAACTGGTCTTGGGTGGTTCTGTTTGGTCCATTTAACCTGAATTTTTGTCTCATATGAGGGTAGATGTATATTGACCATTCTGTATAAAATAATCTTCCAGGGTAGTTGTGAAGTAAAGTTATTCCACAAACAGTGTGCCTAATTTGGGCACTTTTATGACAACGAGTGCTTGTGTTGGAACTGGTCCTGAGTGGTTCTGGTTGGTCCATTTACCCAGGAATGGTGTCTTATTTGTGGGTAGATGTATACTTCACAATTTTGTGTAAAATTAGTCTTCCAGGGAGGTTCTGGGGGGATGTTAGGCAAGAATAAGTGCCCAAATTGGGGTAAATTGCGTCAAAAATAGTGGTTGTCTTGGAACTGGTCTTGGGTGGTTCTGGTTGGTCCATTTAACCTGAATTTTTGTCTCATATGAGGGTAGATGTATATTGTGCAGACAAAGTGCAGACATGAATATCGGGCACTGGAGGTGATTTTCCTGGGTAAAAGACAGCCATAAACGTCGGCGCGACCAAATACGACGACATACGACCATTCTCAAAAGTGCCCAAAATGCACTAAAATTGGTTTTAAATCAGCACTCATCGATCAAATACAAATATTATATATTTAATACAAATATTTGACCTTTTTAAACATTAAAACCGGGCCCAGGAGGGTGATTTACCCGAAGAAATGACACTTTTGACCCGGCAATTTGACCCTAATTGCAGTAAAAAAAAATGTCCACAGTGTGGCAGAGTTCTGCGGGTTCCATAGCGGCCCAGTGCGTACTGGTTTGTATAAAAAGTAGCCCATTTCGGTTCTGGGGGGTTATTTTCCCCGGAAAAAGTGCCTAAAATGTGGGTGCATGTATTATTGATGATTTTGTGTAAAATTAGTCTTCCAGGGAGGTTCTGGGGGGATTTTAAGCCAGAAATAGTGCCCCAAATTGGGGTAAATTGCGTCAAAAATAGTGGTTGCATTATAACCGGTCTTGTGTGGTTCTGGTTGGTCCATTTAACCTGAATTTTTGTCTCATATGAGGGTAGATGTATATTGACCATTCTGTATAAAATAATCTTCCAGGGTAGTTGTGAAGTAAAGTTATTCCACAAACAGTGTGCCTAATTTGGGCACTTTTATGACAACGAGTGCTTGTGTTGGAACTGGTCCTGAGTGGTTCTGGTTGGTCCATTTACCCAGGAATGGTGTCTTATTTGTGGGTAGATGTATACTTCACAATTTTGTGTAAAATTAGTCTTCCAGGGAGGTTCTGGGGGGATGTTAGGCAAGAATAAGTGTCCAAATTGGGGTAATTTTCGTTAAAAATAGTGGTTGCATTGGAACTGGTCTTGGGTGGTTCTGTTTGGTCCATTTAACCTGAATTTTTGTCTCATATGAGGGTAGATGTATATTGACCATTCTGTATAAAATAATCTTCCAGGGTAGTTGTGAAGTAAAGTTATTCCACAAACAGTGTGCCTAATTTGGGCACTTTTATGACAACGAGTGCTTGTGTTGGAACTGGTCCTGAGTGGTTCTGGTTGGTCCATTTACCCAGGAATGGTGTCTTATTTGTGGGTAGATGTATACTTCACAATTTTGTGTAAAATTAGTCTTCCAGGGAGGTTCTGGGGGGATGTTAGGCAAGAATAAGTGTCCAAATTGGGGTAATTTTCGTTAAAAATAGTGGTTGCATTGGAACTGGTCTTGGGTGGTTCTGTTTGGTCCATTTAACCTGAATTTTTGTCTCATATGAGGGTAGATGTATATTGACCATTCTGTATAAAATAATCTTCCAGGGTAGTTGTGAAGTAAAGTTATTCCACAAACAGTGTGCCTAATTTGGGCACTTTTATGACAACGAGTGCTTGTATTGGAACTGGTCCTGATTGGTTCTGGTTGGTCCATTTACCCAGGAATGGTGTCTTATTTGTGGGTAGATGTATAATTCACAATATTGTGTAAAATTAGTCTTCCAGGGAGGTTCTGGGGGGATGTTAGGCAAGAATAAGTGTCCAAATTGGGGTAATTTTCGTTAAAAATAGTGGTTGCATTGGAACTGGTCTTGGGTGGTTCTGTTTGGTCCATTTAACCTGAATTTTTGTCTCATATGAGGGTAGATGTATATTGACCATTCTGTATAAAATAATCTTCCAGGGTAGTTGTGAAGTAAAGTTATTCCACAAACAGTGTGCCTAATTTGGGCACTTTTATGACAACGAGTGCTTGTATTGGAACTGGTCCTGATTGGTTCTGGTTGGTCCATTTACCCAGGAATGGTGTCTTATTTGTGGGTAGATGTATAATTCACAATATTGTGTAAAATTAGTCTTCCAGGGAGGTTCTGGGGGGATGTTAGGCAAGAATAAGTGTCCAAATTGGGGTAATTTTCGTTAAAAATAGTGGTTGCATTGGAACTGGTCTTGGGTGGTTCTGTTTGGTCCATTTAACCTGAATTTTTGTCTCATATGAGGGTAGATGTATATTGACCATTCTGTATAAAATAATCTTCCAGGGTAGTGAAGTAAAGTTATTCCACAAACAGTGTGCCTAATTTGGGCACTTTTATGACAACGAGTGCTTGTGTTGGAACTGGTCCTGAGTGGTTCTGGTTGGTCCATTTACCCAGGAATGGTGTCTTATTTGTGGGTAGATGTATACTTCACAATTTTGTGTAAAATTAGTCTTCCAGGGAGGTTCTGGGGGGATGTTAGGCAAGAATAAGTGCCCAAATTGGGGTAAATTGCGTCAAAAATAGTGGTTGTCTTGGAACTGGTCTTGGGTGGTTCTGGTTGGTCCATTTACCCTGAATTTTTGTCTCCTATGAGGGTAGATGTATATTGACCATTCTGTATAAAATAATCTTCCAGGGTAGTTGTGAAGTAAAGTTATTCCACAAACAGTGTGCCTAATTTGGGCACTTTTATGACAACGAGTGCTTGTGTTGGAACTGGTCCTGAGTGGTTCTGGTTGGTCCATTTACCCAGGAATGGTGTCTTATTTGTGGGTAGATGTATACTTCACAATTTTGTGTAAAATTAGTCTTCCAGGGAGGTTCTGGGGGGATGTTAGGCAAGAATAAGTGCCCAAATTGGGGTAAATTGCGTCAAAAATAGTGGTTGTCTTGGAACTGGTCTTGGGTGGTTCTGGTTGGTCCATTTACCCTGAATTTTTGTCTCATATGAGGGGAGATGTATATTGACCATTTTCTATAAAATAATCTTCCAGGGAGTTTCTGGGTGGATGTTAGGCAAGAATAAGTGTCCAAATTGGGGTAATTTTCGTTAAAAATAGTGGTTGCATTGGTACTGGTCTTGGGTGGTTCTGTTTGGTCCATTTAACCTGAATTTTTGTCTCATATGAGGGTAGATGTATATTGACCATTCTGTATAAAATAATCTTCCAGGGTAGTTGTGAAGTAAAGTTATTCCACAAACAGTGTGCCTAATTTGGGCACTTTTATGACAACGAGTGCTTGTATTGGAACTGGTCCTGATTGGTTCTGGTTGGTCCATTTACCCAGGAATGGTGTCTTATTTGTGGGTAGATGTATAATTCACAATATTGTGTAAAATTAGTCTTCCAGGGAGGTTCTGGGGGGATGTTAGGCAAGAATAAGTGTCCAAATTGGGGTAATTTTCGTTAAAAATAGTGGTTGCATTGGAACTGGTCTTGGGTGGTTCTGTTTGGTCCATTTAACCTGAATTTTTGTCTCATATGAGGGTAGATGTATATTGACCATTCTGTATAAAATAATCTTCCAGGGTAGTGAAGTAAAGTTATTCCACAAACAGTGTGCCTAATTTGGGCACTTTTATGACAACGAGTGCTTGTGTTGGAACTGGTCCTGAGTGGTTCTGGTTGGTCCATTTACCCAGGAATGGTGTCTTATTTGTGGGTAGATGTATACTTCACAATTTTGTGTAAAATTAGTCTTCCAGGGAGGTTCTGGGGGGATGTTAGGCAAGAATAAGTGCCCAAATTGGGGTAAATTGCGTCAAAAATAGTGGTTGTCTTGGAACTGGTCTTGGGTGGTTCTGGTTGGTCCATTTACCCTGAATTTTTGTCTCCTATGAGGGTAGATGTATATTGACCATTCTGTATAAAATAATCTTCCAGGGTAGTTGTGAAGTAAAGTTATTCCACAAACAGTGTGCCTAATTTGGGCACTTTTATGACAACGAGTGCTTGTGTTGGAACTGGTCCTGAGTGGTTCTGGTTGGTCCATTTACCCAGGAATGGTGTCTTATTTGTGGGTAGATGTATACTTCACAATTTTGTGTAAAATTAGTCTTCCAGGGAGGTTCTGGGGGGATGTTAGGCAAGAATAAGTGCCCAAATTGGGGTAAATTGCGTCAAAAATAGTGGTTGTCTTGGAACTGGTCTTGGGTGGTTCTGGTTGGTCCATTTACCCTGAATTTTTGTCTCCTATGAGGGTAGATGTATATTGACCATTCTGTATAAAATAATCTTCCAGGGTAGTTGGGAAGTAAAGTTATGCCACAATCAATGTACCTAATATGGGCACTTTTATGACAACGAGTGCTTGTCTTGGAACTGGTCCTGAGCGGTTCTGGTTGGTCCATTTACCCTGAATTTTTGTCTCATATGAGGGGAGATGTATATTGACCATTTTCTATAAAATAATCTTCCAGGGAGTTTCTGGGTGGATGTTAGGCAAGAATAAGTGTCCAAATTGGGGTAATTTTCGTTAAAAATAGTGGTTGCATTGGAACTGGTCTTGGGTGGTTCTGTTTGGTCCATTTAACCTGAATTTTTGTCTCATATGAGGGTAGATGTATATTGACCATTCTGTATAAAATAATCTTCCAGGGTAGTTGTGAAGTAAAGTTATTCCACAAACAGTGTGCCTAATTTGGGCACTTTTATGACAACGAGTGCTTGTGTTGGAACTGGTCCTGAGTGGTTCTGGTTGGTCCATTTACCCAGGAATGGTGTCTTATTTGTGGGTAGATGTATACTTCACAATTTTGTGTAAAATTAGTCTTCCAGGGAGGTTCTGGGGGGATGTTAGGCAAGAATAAGTGCCCAAATTGGGGTAAATTGCGTCAAAAATAGTGGTTGTCTTGGAACTGGTCTTGGGTGGTTCTGGTTGGTCCATTTAACCTGAATTTTTGTCTCATATGAGGGTAGATGTATATTGTGCAGACAAAGTGCAGACATGAATATCGGGCACTGGAGGTGATTTTCCTGGGTAAAAGACAGCCATAAACGTCGGCGCGACCAAATACGACGACATACGACCATTCTCAAAAGTGCCCAAAATGCACTAAAATTGGTTTTAAATCAGCACTCATCGATCAAATACAAATATTATATATTTAATACAAATATTTGACCTTTTTAAACATTAAAACCGGGCCCAGGAGGGTGATTTACCCGAAGAAATGACACTTTTGACCCGGCAATTTGACCCTAATTGCAGTAAAAAAAAATGTCCACAGTGTGGCAGAGTTCTGCGGGTTCCATAGCGGCCCAGTGCGTACATTGGAACATGTGGAAAAAGTTGGAAAAATGTTAAAAATGGTCGAAAATGGTTAAAATCAACCCAGAAATAGTGCATCGAAAGCCCGCAGAAAGTTTTGGAAACGATCGGTAAATTTGGGAAAATGTCAAAAATGGTCGAAAATGTTTAAAATCAACCCAGGAATAGTGCATCGAAAGCCCGCAGAAAGTTTTGGAAACGATCGGTAAATTTGGGAAAATGTCAAAAATGGTCGAAAATGTTTAAAATCAACCCAGGAATAGTGCATCGAAAGCCCGCAGAAAGTTTTGGAAACGATCGGTAAATTTGGGAAAATGTCAAAAATGGTCGAAAATGTTTAAAATCAACCCAGGAATAGTGCATCGAAAGCCCGCAGAAAGTTTTGGAAAAGATCGGTAAATTTGGGAAAATGTCAAAAATGGTCGAAAATGTTTAAAATCAACCCAGGAATAGTGCATCGAAAGCCCGCAGAAATTTTTTCTGGGTCTACCAGCGCTAGAATTTTTTTTTGGGTCTACCAGGGGTAGAATTTTTTTTTTTTTTTTTTTAATTTTTAAAACGTTATTTAGCTCTAGGCGGCGTACAGGGCTCCACAGATGGGTTTGGGTTTGGGTTTGGGTTTGGGTTTGGGTTTGGGTTTGGGTTTGGGTTAGAGTTAGGGGTTGGGTTGGGGTCAACCCAGGCAAAGTGCAGACATGAATATCGGGCACTGGAGGTGATTTTCCTGGGTAAAAGACAGCCATAAACGTCGGCGCGACCAAATACGACGACATACGACCATTCTCAAAAGTGCCCAAAATGCACTAAAATTGGTTTTAAATCAGCACTCATCGATCAAATACAAATATTATATATTTAATACAAATATTTGACCTTTTTAAACATTAAAACCGGGCCCAGGAGGGTGATTTACCCGAAGAAATGACACTTTTGACCCGGCAATTTGACCCTAATTGCAGTAAAAAAAAATGTCCACAGTGTGGCAGAGTTCTGCGGGTTCCATAGCGGCCCAGTGCGTACTGGTTTGTATAAAAAGTAGCCCATTTCGGTTCTGGGGGGTTATTTTCCCCGGAAAAAGTGCCTAAAATGTGGGTGCATGTATTATTGATGATTTTGTGTAAAATTAGTCTTCCAGGGAGGTTCTGGGGGGATTTTAAGCCAGAAATAGTGCCCCAAATTGGGGTAAATTGCGTCAAAAATAGTGGTTGCATTATAACCGGTCTTGTGTGGTTCTGGTTGGTCCATTTAACCTGAATTTTTGTCTCATATGAGGGTAGATGTATATTGACCATTCTGTATAAAATAATCTTCCAGGGTAGTTGTGAAGTAAAGTTATTCCACAAACAGTGTGCCTAATTTGGGCACTTTTATGACAACGAGTGCTTGTGTTGGAACTGGTCCTGAGTGGTTCTGGTTGGTCCATTTACCCAGGAATGGTGTCTTATTTGTGGGTAGATGTATACTTCACAATTTTGTGTAAAATTAGTCTTCCAGGGAGGTTCTGGGGGGATGTTAGGCAAGAATAAGTGTCCAAATTGGGGTAATTTTCGTTAAAAATAGTGGTTGCATTGGAACTGGTCTTGGGTGGTTCTGTTTGGTCCATTTAACCTGAATTTTTGTCTCATATGAGGGTAGATGTATATTGACCATTCTGTATAAAATAATCTTCCAGGGTAGTTGTGAAGTAAAGTTATTCCACAAACAGTGTGCCTAATTTGGGCACTTTTATGACAACGAGTGCTTGTATTGGAACTGGTCCTGATTGGTTCTGGTTGGTCCATTTACCCAGGAATGGTGTCTTATTTGTGGGTAGATGTATAATTCACAATATTGTGTAAAATTAGTCTTCCAGGGAGGTTCTGGGGGGATGTTAGGCAAGAATAAGTGTCCAAATTGGGGTAATTTTCGTTAAAAATAGTGGTTGCATTGGAACTGGTCTTGGGTGGTTCTGTTTGGTCCATTTAACCTGAATTTTTGTCTCATATGAGGGTAG
Organism: Stigmatopora argus; assembly: GCF_051989625.1. Lineage (NCBI taxonomy): Eukaryota > Metazoa > Chordata > Actinopteri > Syngnathiformes > Syngnathidae > Stigmatopora > Stigmatopora argus. The sequence goes on along the minus strand of NW_027520072.1, from coordinate 84,924 downwards.
ATGTATATTGACCATTCTGTATAAAATAATCTTCCAGGGTAGTGAAGTAAAGTTATTCCACAAACAGTGTGCCTAATTTGGGCACTTTTATGACAACGAGTGCTTGTGTTGGAACTGGTCCTGAGTGGTTCTGGTTGGTCCATTTACCCAGGAATGGTGTCTTATTTGTGGGTAGATGTATACTTCACAATTTTGTGTAAAATTAGTCTTCCAGGGAGGTTCTGGGGGGATGTTAGGCAAGAATAAGTGCCCAAATTGGGGTAAATTGCGTCAAAAATAGTGGTTGTCTTGGAACTGGTCTTGGGTGGTTCTGGTTGGTCCATTTACCCTGAATTTTTGTCTCCTATGAGGGTAGATGTATATTGACCATTCTGTATAAAATAATCTTCCAGGGTAGTTGTGAAGTAAAGTTATTCCACAAACAGTGTGCCTAATTTGGGCACTTTTATGACAACGAGTGCTTGTGTTGGAACTGGTCCTGAGTGGTTCTGGTTGGTCCATTTACCCAGGAATGGTGTCTTATTTGTGGGTAGATGTATACTTCACAATTTTGTGTAAAATTAGTCTTCCAGGGAGGTTCTGGGGGGATGTTAGGCAAGAATAAGTGCCCAAATTGGGGTAAATTGCGTCAAAAATAGTGGTTGTCTTGGAACTGGTCTTGGGTGGTTCTGGTTGGTCCATTTACCCTGAATTTTTGTCTCATATGAGGGGAGATGTATATTGACCATTTTCTATAAAATAATCTTCCAGGGAGTTTCTGGGTGGATGTTAGGCAAGAATAAGTGTCCAAATTGGGGTAATTTTCGTTAAAAATAGTGGTTGCATTGGTACTGGTCTTGGGTGGTTCTGTTTGGTCCATTTAACCTGAATTTTTGTCTCATATGAGGGTAGATGTATATTGACCATTCTGTATAAAATAATCTTCCAGGGTAGTTGTGAAGTAAAGTTATTCCACAAACAGTGTGCCTAATTTGGGCACTTTTATGACAACGAGTGCTTGTATTGGAACTGGTCCTGATTGGTTCTGGTTGGTCCATTTACCCAGGAATGGTGTCTTATTTGTGGGTAGATGTATAATTCACAATATTGTGTAAAATTAGTCTTCCAGGGAGGTTCTGGGGGGATGTTAGGCAAGAATAAGTGTCCAAATTGGGGTAATTTTCGTTAAAAATAGTGGTTGCATTGGAACTGGTCTTGGGTGGTTCTGTTTGGTCCATTTAACCTGAATTTTTGTCTCATATGAGGGTAGATGTATATTGACCATTCTGTATAAAATAATCTTCCAGGGTAGTGAAGTAAAGTTATTCCACAAACAGTGTGCCTAATTTGGGCACTTTTATGACAACGAGTGCTTGTGTTGGAACTGGTCCTGAGTGGTTCTGGTTGGTCCATTTACCCAGGAATGGTGTCTTATTTGTGGGTAGATGTATACTTCACAATTTTGTGTAAAATTAGTCTTCCAGGGAGGTTCTGGGGGGATGTTAGGCAAGAATAAGTGCCCAAATTGGGGTAAATTGCGTCAAAAATAGTGGTTGTCTTGGAACTGGTCTTGGGTGGTTCTGGTTGGTCCATTTACCCTGAATTTTTGTCTCCTATGAGGGTAGATGTATATTGACCATTCTGTATAAAATAATCTTCCAGGGTAGTTGTGAAGTAAAGTTATTCCACAAACAGTGTGCCTAATTTGGGCACTTTTATGACAACGAGTGCTTGTGTTGGAACTGGTCCTGAGTGGTTCTGGTTGGTCCATTTACCCAGGAATGGTGTCTTATTTGTGGGTAGATGTATACTTCACAATTTTGTGTAAAATTAGTCTTCCAGGGAGGTTCTGGGGGGATGTTAGGCAAGAATAAGTGCCCAAATTGGGGTAAATTGCGTCAAAAATAGTGGTTGTCTTGGAACTGGTCTTGGGTGGTTCTGGTTGGTCCATTTACCCTGAATTTTTGTCTCCTATGAGGGTAGATGTATATTGACCATTCTGTATAAAATAATCTTCCAGGGTAGTTGGGAAGTAAAGTTATGCCACAATCAATGTACCTAATATGGGCACTTTTATGACAACGAGTGCTTGTCTTGGAACTGGTCCTGAGCGGTTCTGGTTGGTCCATTTACCCTGAATTTTTGTCTCATATGAGGGGAGATGTATATTGACCATTTTCTATAAAATAATCTTCCAGGGAGTTTCTGGGTGGATGTTAGGCAAGAATAAGTGTCCAAATTGGGGTAATTTTCGTTAAAAATAGTGGTTGCATTGGAACTGGTCTTGGGTGGTTCTGTTTGGTCCATTTAACCTGAATTTTTGTCTCATATGAGGGTAGATGTATATTGACCATTCTGTATAAAATAATCTTCCAGGGTAGTTGTGAAGTAAAGTTATTCCACAAACAGTGTGCCTAATTTGGGCACTTTTATGACAACGAGTGCTTGTGTTGGAACTGGTCCTGAGTGGTTCTGGTTGGTCCATTTACCCAGGAATGGTGTCTTATTTGTGGGTAGATGTATACTTCACAATTTTGTGTAAAATTAGTCTTCCAGGGAGGTTCTGGGGGGATGTTAGGCAAGAATAAGTGCCCAAATTGGGGTAAATTGCGTCAAAAATAGTGGTTGTCTTGGAACTGGTCTTGGGTGGTTCTGGTTGGTCCATTTAACCTGAATTTTTGTCTCATATGAGGGTAGATGTATATTGTGCAGACAAAGTGCAGACATGAATATCGGGCACTGGAGGTGATTTTCCTGGGTAAAAGACAGCCATAAACGTCGGCGCGACCAAATACGACGACATACGACCATTCTCAAAAGTGCCCAAAATGCACTAAAATTGGTTTTAAATCAGCACTCATCGATCAAATACAAATATTATATATTTAATACAAATATTTGACCTTTTTAAACATTAAAACCGGGCCCAGGAGGGTGATTTACCCGAAGAAATGACACTTTTGACCCGGCAATTTGACCCTAATTGCAGTAAAAAAAAATGTCCACAGTGTGGCAGAGTTCTGCGGGTTCCATAGCGGCCCAGTGCGTACTGGTTTGTATAAAAAGTAGCCCATTTCGGTTCTGGGGGGTTATTTTCCCCGGAAAAAGTGCCTAAAATGTGGGTGCATGTATTATTGATGATTTTGTGTAAAATTAGTCTTCCAGGGAGGTTCTGGGGGGATTTTAAGCCAGAAATAGTGCCCCAAATTGGGGTAAATTGCGTCAAAAATAGTGGTTGCATTATAACCGGTCTTGTGTGGTTCTGGTTGGTCCATTTAACCTGAATTTTTGTCTCATATGAGGGTAGATGTATATTGACCATTCTGTATAAAATAATCTTCCAGGGTAGTTGTGAAGTAAAGTTATTCCACAAACAGTGTGCCTAATTTGGGCACTTTTATGACAACGAGTGCTTGTGTTGGAACTGGTCCTGAGTGGTTCTGGTTGGTCCATTTACCCAGGAATGGTGTCTTATTTGTGGGTAGATGTATACTTCACAATTTTGTGTAAAATTAGTCTTCCAGGGAGGTTCTGGGGGGATGTTAGGCAAGAATAAGTGTCCAAATTGGGGTAATTTTCGTTAAAAATAGTGGTTGCATTGGAACTGGTCTTGGGTGGTTCTGTTTGGTCCATTTAACCTGAATTTTTGTCTCATATGAGGGTAGATGTATATTGACCATTCTGTATAAAATAATCTTCCAGGGTAGTTGTGAAGTAAAGTTATTCCACAAACAGTGTGCCTAATTTGGGCACTTTTATGACAACGAGTGCTTGTATTGGAACTGGTCCTGATTGGTTCTGGTTGGTCCATTTACCCAGGAATGGTGTCTTATTTGTGGGTAGATGTATAATTCACAATATTGTGTAAAATTAGTCTTCCAGGGAGGTTCTGGGGGGATGTTAGGCAAGAATAAGTGTCCAAATTGGGGTAATTTTCGTTAAAAATAGTGGTTGCATTGGAACTGGTCTTGGGTGGTTCTGTTTGGTCCATTTAACCTGAATTTTTGTCTCATATGAGGGTAGATGTATATTGACCATTCTGTATAAAATAATCTTCCAGGGTAGTTGTGAAGTAAAGTTATTCCACAAACAGTGTGCCTAATTTGGGCACTTTTATGACAACGAGTGCTTGTATTGGAACTGGTCCTGATTGGTTCTGGTTGGTCCATTTACCCAGGAATGGTGTCTTATTTGTGGGTAGATGTATAATTCACAATATTGTGTAAAATTAGTCTTCCAGGGAGGTTCTGGGGGGATGTTAGGCAAGAATAAGTGTCCAAATTGGGGTAATTTTCGTTAAAAATAGTGGTTGCATTGGAACTGGTCTTGGGTGGTTCTGTTTGGTCCATTTAACCTGAATTTTTGTCTCATATGAGGGTAGATGTATATTGACCATTCTGTATAAAATAATCTTCCAGGGTAGTTGTGAAGTAAAGTTATTCCACAAACAGTGTGCCTAATTTGGGCACTTTTATGACAACGAGTGCTTGTATTGGAACTGGTCCTGATTGGTTCTGGTTGGTCCATTTACCCAGGAATGGTGTCTTATTTGTGGGTAGATGTATAATTCACAATATTGTGTAAAATTAGTCTTCCAGGGAGGTTCTGGGGGGATGTTAGGCAAGAATAAGTGTCCAAATTGGGGTAATTTTCGTTAAAAATAGTGGTTGCATTGGAACTGGTCTTGGGTGGTTCTGTTTGGTCCATTTAACCTGAATTTTTGTCTCATATGAGGGTAGATGTATATTGACCATTCTGTATAAAATAATCTTCCAGGGTAGTGAAGTAAAGTTATTCCACAAACAGTGTGCCTAATTTGGGCACTTTTATGACAACGAGTGCTTGTGTTGGAACTGGTCCTGAGTGGTTCTGGTTGGTCCATTTACCCAGGAATGGTGTCTTATTTGTGGGTAGATGTATACTTCACAATTTTGTGTAAAATTAGTCTTCCAGGGAGGTTCTGGGGGGATGTTAGGCAAGAATAAGTGCCCAAATTGGGGTAAATTGCGTCAAAAATAGTGGTTGTCTTGGAACTGGTCTTGGGTGGTTCTGGTTGGTCCATTTACCCTGAATTTTTGTCTCCTATGAGGGTAGATGTATATTGACCATTCTGTATAAAATAATCTTCCAGGGTAGTTGTGAAGTAAAGTTATTCCACAAACAGTGTGCCTAATTTGGGCACTTTTATGACAACGAGTGCTTGTGTTGGAACTGGTCCTGAGTGGTTCTGGTTGGTCCATTTACCCAGGAATGGTGTCTTATTTGTGGGTAGATGTATACTTCACAATTTTGTGTAAAATTAGTCTTCCAGGGAGGTTCTGGGGGGATGTTAGGCAAGAATAAGTGCCCAAATTGGGGTAAATTGCGTCAAAAATAGTGGTTGTCTTGGAACTGGTCTTGGGTGGTTCTGGTTGGTCCATTTACCCTGAATTTTTGTCTCATATGAGGGGAGATGTATATTGACCATTTTCTATAAAATAATCTTCCAGGGAGTTTCTGGGTGGATGTTAGGCAAGAATAAGTGTCCAAATTGGGGTAATTTTCGTTAAAAATAGTGGTTGCATTGGTACTGGTCTTGGGTGGTTCTGTTTGGTCCATTTAACCTGAATTTTTGTCTCATATGAGGGTAGATGTATATTGACCATTCTGTATAAAATAATCTTCCAGGGTAGTTGTGAAGTAAAGTTATTCCACAAACAGTGTGCCTAATTTGGGCACTTTTATGACAACGAGTGCTTGTATTGGAACTGGTCCTGATTGGTTCTGGTTGGTCCATTTACCCAGGAATGGTGTCTTATTTGTGGGTAGATGTATAATTCACAATATTGTGTAAAATTAGTCTTCCAGGGAGGTTCTGGGGGGATGTTAGGCAAGAATAAGTGTCCAAATTGGGGTAATTTTCGTTAAAAATAGTGGTTGCATTGGAACTGGTCTTGGGTGGTTCTGTTTGGTCCATTTAACCTGAATTTTTGTCTCATATGAGGGTAGATGTATATTGACCATTCTGTATAAAATAATCTTCCAGGGTAGTGAAGTAAAGTTATTCCACAAACAGTGTGCCTAATTTGGGCACTTTTATGACAACGAGTGCTTGTGTTGGAACTGGTCCTGAGTGGTTCTGGTTGGTCCATTTACCCAGGAATGGTGTCTTATTTGTGGGTAGATGTATACTTCACAATTTTGTGTAAAATTAGTCTTCCAGGGAGGTTCTGGGGGGATGTTAGGCAAGAATAAGTGCCCAAATTGGGGTAAATTGCGTCAAAAATAGTGGTTGTCTTGGAACTGGTCTTGGGTGGTTCTGGTTGGTCCATTTACCCTGAATTTTTGTCTCCTATGAGGGTAGATGTATATTGACCATTCTGTATAAAATAATCTTCCAGGGTAGTTGTGAAGTAAAGTTATTCCACAAACAGTGTGCCTAATTTGGGCACTTTTATGACAACGAGTGCTTGTGTTGGAACTGGTCCTGAGTGGTTCTGGTTGGTCCATTTACCCAGGAATGGTGTCTTATTTGTGGGTAGATGTATACTTCACAATTTTGTGTAAAATTAGTCTTCCAGGGAGGTTCTGGGGGGATGTTAGGCAAGAATAAGTGCCCAAATTGGGGTAAATTGCGTCAAAAATAGTGGTTGTCTTGGAACTGGTCTTGGGTGGTTCTGGTTGGTCCATTTACCCTGAATTTTTGTCTCCTATGAGGGTAGATGTATATTGACCATTCTGTATAAAATAATCTTCCAGGGTAGTTGGGAAGTACAGTTATGCCACAATCAATGTACCTAATATGGGCACTTTTATGACAACGAGTGCTTGTCTTGGAACTGGTCCTGAGCGGTTCTGGTTGGTCCATTTACCCTGAATTTTTGTCTCATATGAGGGGAGATGTATATTGACCATTTTCTATAAAATAATCTTCCAGGGAGTTTCTGGGTGGATGTTAGGCAAGAATAAGTGTCCAAATTGGGGTAATTTTCGTTAAAAATAGTGGTTGCATTGGAACTGGTCTTGGGTGGTTCTGTTTGGTCCATTTAACCTGAATTTTTGTCTCATATGAGGGTAGATGTATATTGACCATTCTGTATAAAATAATCTTCCAGGGTAGTTGTGAAGTAAAGTTATTCCACAAACAGTGTGCCTAATTTGGGCACTTTTATGACAACGAGTGCTTGTGTTGGAACTGGTCCTGAGTGGTTCTGGTTGGTCCATTTACCCAGGAATGGTGTCTTATTTGTGGGTAGATGTATACTTCACAATTTTGTGTAAAATTAGTCTTCCAGGGAGGTTCTGGGGGGATGTTAGGCAAGAATAAGTGCCCAAATTGGGGTAAATTGCGTCAAAAATAGTGGTTGTCTTGGAACTGGTCTTGGGTGGTTCTGGTTGGTCCATTTAACCTGAATTTTTGTCTCATATGAGGGTAGATGTATATTGTGCAGACAAAGTGCAGACATGAATATCGGGCACTGGAGGTGATTTTCCTGGGTAAAAGACAGCCATAAACGTCGGCGCGACCAAATACGACGACATACGACCATTCTCAAAAGTGCCCAAAATGCACTAAAATTGGTTTTAAATCAGCACTCATCGATCAAATACAAATATTATATATTTAATACAAATATTTGACCTTTTTAAACATTAAAACCGGGCCCAGGAGGGTGATTTACCCGAAGAAATGACACTTTTGACCCGGCAATTTGACCCTAATTGCAGTAAAAAAAAATGTCCACAGTGTGGCAGAGTTCTGCGGGTTCCATAGCGGCCCAGTGCGTACATTGGAACATGTGGAAAAAGTTGGAAAAATGTTAAAAATGGTCGAAAATGGTTAAAATCAACCCAGAAATAGTGCATCGAAAGCCCGCAGAAAGTTTTGGAAACGATCGGTAAATTTGGGAAAATGTCAAAAATGGTCGAAAATGTTTAAAATCAACCCAGGAATAGTGCATCGAAAGCCCGCAGAAAGTTTTGGAAACGATCGGTAAATTTGGGAAAATGTCAAAAATGGTCGAAAATGTTTAAAATCAACCCAGGAATAGTGCATCGAAAGCCCGCAGAAAGTTTTGGAAACGATCGGTAAATTTGGGAAAATGTCAAAAATGGTCGAAAATGTTTAAAATCAACCCAGGAATAGTGCATCGAAAGCCCGCAGAAAGTTTTGGAAAAGATCGGTAAATTTGGGAAAATGTCAAAAATGGTCGAAAATGTTTAAAATCAACCCAGGAATAGTGCATCGAAAGCCCGCAGAAATTTTTTCTGGGTCTACCAGCGCTAGAATTTTTTTTTGGGTCTACCAGGGGTAGAATTTTTTTTTTTTTTTTTTTAATTTTTAAAACGTTATTTAGCTCTAGGCGGCGTACAGGGCTCCACAGATGGGTTTGGGTTTGGGTTTGGGTTTGGGTTTGGGTTTGGGTTTGGGTTTGGGTTAGAGTTAGGGGTTGGGTTGGGGTCAACCCAGGCAAAGTGCAGACATGAATATCGGGCACTGGAGGTGATTTTCCTGGGTAAAAGACAGCCATAAACGTCGGCGCGACCAAATACGACGACATACGACCATTCTCAAAAGTGCCCAAAATGCACTAAAATTGGTTTTAAATCAGCACTCATCGATCAAATACAAATATTATATATTTAATACAAATATTTGACCTTTTTAAACATTAAAACCGGGCCCAGGAGGGTGATTTACCCGAAGAAATGACACTTTTGACCCGGCAATTTGACCCTAATTGCAGTAAAAAAAAATGTCCACAGTGTGGCAGAGTTCTGCGGGTTCCATAGCGGCCCAGTGCGTACTGGTTTGTATAAAAAGTAGCCCATTTCGGTTCTGGGGGGTTATTTTCCCCGGAAAAAGTGCCTAAAATGTGGGTGCATGTATTATTGATGATTTTGTGTAAAATTAGTCTTCCAGGGAGGTTCTGGGGGGATTTTAAGCCAGAAATAGTGCCCCAAATTGGGGTAAATTGCGTCAAAAATAGTGGTTGCATTATAACCGGTCTTGTGTGGTTCTGGTTGGTCCATTTAACCTGAATTTTTGTCTCATATGAGGGTAGATGTATATTGACCATTCTGTATAAAATAATCTTCCAGGGTAGTTGTGAAGTAAAGTTATTCCACAAACAGTGTGCCTAATTTGGGCACTTTTATGACAACGAGTGCTTGTGTTGGAACTGGTCCTGAGTGGTTCTGGTTGGTCCATTTACCCAGGAATGGTGTCTTATTTGTGGGTAGATGTATACTTCACAATTTTGTGTAAAATTAGTCTTCCAGGGAGGTTCTGGGGGGATGTTAGGCAAGAATAAGTGTCCAAATTGGGGTAATTTTCGTTAAAAATAGTGGTTGCATTGGAACTGGTCTTGGGTGGTTCTGTTTGGTCCATTTAACCTGAATTTTTGTCTCATATGAGGGTAGATGTATATTGACCATTCTGTATAAAATAATCTTCCAGGGTAGTTGTGAAGTAAAGTTATTCCACAAACAGTGTGCCTAATTTGGGCACTTTTATGACAACGAGTGCTTGTATTGGAACTGGTCCTGATTGGTTCTGGTTGGTCCATTTACCCAGGAATGGTGTCTTATTTGTGGGTAGATGTATAATTCACAATATTGTGTAAAATTAGTCTTCCAGGGAGGTTCTGGGGGGATGTTAGGCAAGAATAAGTGTCCAAATTGGGGTAATTTTCGTTAAAAATAGTGGTTGCATTGGAACTGGTCTTGGGTGGTTCTGTTTGGTCCATTTAACCTGAATTTTTGTCTCATATGAGGGTAGATGTATATTGACCATTCTGTATAAAATAATCTTCCAGGGTAGTGAAGTAAAGTTATTCCACAAACAGTGTGCCTAATTTGGGCACTTTTATGACAACGAGTGCTTGTGTTGGAACTGGTCCTGAGTGGTTCTGGTTGGTCCATTTACCCAGGAATGGTGTCTTATTTGTGGGTAGATGTATACTTCACAATTTTGTGTAAAATTAGTCTTCCAGGGAGGTTCTGGGGGGATGTTAGGCAAGAATAAGTGCCCAAATTGGGGTAAATTGCGTCAAAAATAGTGGTTGTCTTGGAACTGGTCTTGGGTGGTTCTGGTTGGTCCATTTACCCTGAATTTTTGTCTCCTATGAGGGTAGATGTATATTGACCATTCTGTATAAAATAATCTTCCAGGGTAGTTGTGAAGTAAAGTTATTCCACAAACAGTGTGCCTAATTTGGGCACTTTTATGACAACGAGTGCTTGTGTTGGAACTGGTCCTGAGTGGTTCTGGTTGGTCCATTTACCCAGGAATGGTGTCTTATTTGTGGGTAGATGTATACTTCACAATTTTGTGTAAAATTAGTCTTCCAGGGAGGTTCTGGGGGGATGTTAGGCAAGAATAAGTGCCCAAATTGGGGTAAATTGCGTCAAAAATAGTGGTTGTCTTGGAACTGGTCTTGGGTGGTTCTGGTTGGTCCATTTACCCTGAATTTTTGTCTCATATGAGGGGAGATGTATATTGACCATTTTCTATAAAATAATCTTCCAGGGAGTTTCTGGGTGGATGTTAGGCAAGAATAAGTGTCCAAATTGGGGTAATTTTCGTTAAAAATAGTGGTTGCATTGGTACTGGTCTTGGGTGGTTCTGTTTGGTCCATTTAACCTGAATTTTTGTCTCATATGAGGGTAGATGTATATTGACCATTCTGTATAAAATAATCTTCCAGGGTAGTTGTGAAGTAAAGTTATTCCACAAACAGTGTGCCTAATTTGGGCACTTTTATGACAACGAGTGCTTGTATTGGAACTGGTCCTGATTGGTTCTGGTTGGTCCATTTACCCAGGAATGGTGTCTTATTTGTGGGTAGATGTATAATTCACAATATTGTGTAAAATTAGTCTTCCAGGGAGGTTCTGGGGGGATGTTAGGCAAGAATAAGTGTCCAAATTGGGGTAATTTTCGTTAAAAATAGTGGTTGCATTGGAACTGGTCTTGGGTGGTTCTGTTTGGTCCATTTAACCTGAATTTTTGTCTCATATGAGGGTAGATGTATATTGACCATTCTGTATAAAATAATCTTCCAGGGTAGTGAAGTAAAGTTATTCCACAAACAGTGTGCCTAATTTGGGCACTTTTATGACAACGAGTGCTTGTGTTGGAACTGGTCCTGAGTGGTTCTGGTTGGTCCATTTACCCAGGAATGGTGTCTTATTTGTGGGTAGATGTATACTTCACAATTTTGTGTAAAATTAGTCTTCCAGGGAGGTTCTGGGGGGATGTTAGGCAAGAATAAGTGCCCAAATTGGGGTAAATTGCGTCAAAAATAGTGGTTGTCTTGGAACTGGTCTTGGGTGGTTCTGGTTGGTCCATTTACCCTGAATTTTTGTCTCCTATGAGGGTAGATGTATATTGACCATTCTGTATAAAATAATCTTCCAGGGTAGTTGTGAAGTAAAGTTATTCCACAAACAGTGTGCCTAATTTGGGCACTTTTATGACAACGAGTGCTTGTGTTGGAACTGGTCCTGAGTGGTTCTGGTTGGTCCATTTACCCAGGAATGGTGTCTTATTTGTGGGTAGATGTATACTTCACAATTTTGTGTAAAATTAGTCTTCCAGGGAGGTTCTGGGGGGATGTTAGGCAAGAATAAGTGTCCAAATTGGGGTAATTTTCGTTAAAAATAGTGGTTGCATTGGAACTGGTCTTGGGTGGTTCTGTTTGGTCCATTTAACCTGAATTTTTGTCTCATATGAGGGTAGATGTATATTGACCATTCTGTATAAAATAATCTTCCAGGGTAGTTGTGAAGTAAAGTTATTCCACAAACAGTGTGCCTAATTTGGGCACTTTTATGACAACGAGTGCTTGTATTGGAACTGGTCCTGATTGGTTCTGGTTGGTCCATTTACCCAGGAATGGTGTCTTATTTGTGGGTAGATGTATAATTCACAATATTGTGTAAAATTAGTCTTCCAGGGAGGTTCTGGGGGGATGTTAGGCAAGAATAAGTGTCCAAATTGGGGTAATTTTCGTTAAAAATAGTGGTTGCATTGGAACTGGTCTTGGGTGGTTCTGTTTGGTCCATTTAACCTGAATTTTTGTCTCATATGAGGGTAGATGTATATTGACCATTCTGTATAAAATAATCTTCCAGGGTAGTTGTGAAGTAAAGTTATTCCACAAACAGTGTGCCTAATTTGGGCACTTTTATGACAACGAGTGCTTGTGTTGGAACTGGTCCTGAGTGGTTCTGGTTGGTCCATTTACCCAGGAATGGTGTCTTATTTGTGGGTAGATGTATACTTCACAATTTTGTGTAAAATTAGTCTTCCAGGGAGGTTCTGGGGGGATGTTAGGCAAGAATAAGTGCCCAAATTGGGGTAAATTGCGTCAAAAATAGTGGTTGTCTTGGAACTGGTCTTGGGTGGTTCTGGTTGGTCCATTTAACCTGAATTTTTGTCTCATATGAGGGTAGATGTATATTGTGCAGACAAAGTGCAGACATGAATATCGGGCACTGGAGGTGATTTTCCTGGGTAAAAGACAGCCATAAACGTCGGCGCGACCAAATACGACGACATACGACCATTCTCAAAAGTGCCCAAAATGCACTAAAATTGGTTTTAAATCAGCACTCATCGATCAAATACAAATATTATATATTTAATACAAATATTTGACCTTTTTAAACATTAAAACCGGGCCCAGGAGGGTGATTTACCCGAAGAAATGACACTTTTGACCCGGCAATTTGACCCTAATTGCAGTAAAAAAAAATGTCCACAGTGTGGCAGAGTTCTGCGGGTTCCATAGCGGCCCAGTGCGTACTGGTTTGTATAAAAAGTAGCCCATTTCGGTTCTGGGGGGTTATTTTCCCCGGAAAAAGTGCCTAAAATGTGGGTGCATGTATTATTGATGATTTTGTGTAAAATTAGTCTTCCAGGGAGGTTCTGGGGGGATTTTAAGCCAGAAATAGTGCCCCAAATTGGGGTAAATTGCGTCAAAAATAGTGGTTGCATTATAACCGGTCTTGTGTGGTTCTGGTTGGTCCATTTAACCTGAATTTTTGTCTCATATGAGGGTAGATGTATATTGACCATTCTGTATAAAATAATCTTCCAGGGTAGTTGTGAAGTAAAGTTATTCCACAAACAGTGTGCCTAATTTGGGCACTTTTATGACAACGAGTGCTTGTGTTGGAACTGGTCCTGAGTGGTTCTGGTTGGTCCATTTACCCAGGAATGGTGTCTTATTTGTGGGTAGATGTATACTTCACAATTTTGTGTAAAATTAGTCTTCCAGGGAGGTTCTGGGGGGATGTTAGGCAAGAATAAGTGTCCAAATTGGGGTAATTTTCGTTAAAAATAGTGGTTGCATTGGAACTGGTCTTGGGTGGTTCTGTTTGGTCCATTTAACCTGAATTTTTGTCTCATATGAGGGTAGATGTATATTGACCATTCTGTATAAAATAATCTTCCAGGGTAGTTGTGAAGTAAAGTTATTCCACAAACAGTGTGCCTAATTTGGGCACTTTTATGACAACGAGTGCTTGTGTTGGAACTGGTCCTGAGTGGTTCTGGTTGGTCCATTTACCCAGGAATGGTGTCTTATTTGTGGGTAGATGTATACTTCACAATTTTGTGTAAAATTAGTCTTCCAGGGAGGTTCTGGGGGGATGTTAGGCAAGAATAAGTGTCCAAATTGGGGTAATTTTCGTTAAAAATAGTGGTTGCATTGGAACTGGTCTTGGGTGGTTCTGTTTGGTCCATTTAACCTGAATTTTTGTCTCATATGAGGGTAGATGTATATTGACCATTCTGTATAAAATAATCTTCCAGGGTAGTTGTGAAGTAAAGTTATTCCACAAACAGTGTGCCTAATTTGGGCACTTTTATGACAACGAGTGCTTGTATTGGAACTGGTCCTGATTGGTTCTGGTTGGTCCATTTACCCAGGAATGGTGTCTTATTTGTGGGTAGATGTATAATTCACAATATTGTGTAAAATTAGTCTTCCAGGGAGGTTCTGGGGGGATGTTAGGCAAGAATAAGTGTCCAAATTGGGGTAATTTTCGTTAAAAATAGTGGTTGCATTGGAACTGGTCTTGGGTGGTTCTGTTTGGTCCATTTAACCTGAATTTTTGTCTCATATGAGGGTAGATGTATATTGACCATTCTGTATAAAATAATCTTCCAGGGTAGTTGTGAAGTAAAGTTATTCCACAAACAGTGTGCCTAATTTGGGCACTTTTATGACAACGAGTGCTTGTATTGGAACTGGTCCTGATTGGTTCTGGTTGGTCCATTTACCCAGGAATGGTGTCTTATTTGTGGGTAGATGTATAATTCACAATATTGTGTAAAATTAGTCTTCCAGGGAGGTTCTGGGGGGATGTTAGGCAAGAATAAGTGTCCAAATTGGGGTAATTTTCGTTAAAAATAGTGGTTGCATTGGAACTGGTCTTGGGTGGTTCTGTTTGGTCCATTTAACCTGAATTTTTGTCTCATATGAGGGTAGATGTATATTGACCATTCTGTATAAAATAATCTTCCAGGGTAGTGAAGTAAAGTTATTCCACAAACAGTGTGCCTAATTTGGGCACTTTTATGACAACGAGTGCTTGTGTTGGAACTGGTCCTGAGTGGTTCTGGTTGGTCCATTTACCCAGGAATGGTGTCTTATTTGTGGGTAGATGTATACTTCACAATTTTGTGTAAAATTAGTCTTCCAGGGAGGTTCTGGGGGGATGTTAGGCAAGAATAAGTGCCCAAATTGGGGTAAATTGCGTCAAAAATAGTGGTTGTCTTGGAACTGGTCTTGGGTGGTTCTGGTTGGTCCATTTACCCTGAATTTTTGTCTCCTATGAGGGTAGATGTATATTGACCATTCTGTATAAAATAATCTTCCAGGGTAGTTGTGAAGTAAAGTTATTCCACAAACAGTGTGCCTAATTTGGGCACTTTTATGACAACGAGTGCTTGTGTTGGAACTGGTCCTGAGTGGTTCTGGTTGGTCCATTTACCCAGGAATGGTGTCTTATTTGTGGGTAGATGTATACTTCACAATTTTGTGTAAAATTAGTCTTCCAGGGAGGTTCTGGGGGGATGTTAGGCAAGAATAAGTGCCCAAATTGGGGTAAATTGCGTCAAAAATAGTGGTTGTCTTGGAACTGGTCTTGGGTGGTTCTGGTTGGTCCATTTACCCTGAATTTTTGTCTCATATGAGGGGAGATGTATATTGACCATTTTCTATAAAATAATCTTCCAGGGAGTTTCTGGGTGGATGTTAGGCAAGAATAAGTGTCCAAATTGGGGTAATTTTCGTTAAAAATAGTGGTTGCATTGGTACTGGTCTTGGGTGGTTCTGTTTGGTCCATTTAACCTGAATTTTTGTCTCATATGAGGGTAGATGTATATTGACCATTCTGTATAAAATAATCTTCCAGGGTAGTTGTGAAGTAAAGTTATTCCACAAACAGTGTGCCTAATTTGGGCACTTTTATGACAACGAGTGCTTGTATTGGAACTGGTCCTGATTGGTTCTGGTTGGTCCATTTACCCAGGAATGGTGTCTTATTTGTGGGTAGATGTATAATTCACAATATTGTGTAAAATTAGTCTTCCAGGGAGGTTCTGGGGGGATGTTAGGCAAGAATAAGTGTCCAAATTGGGGTAATTTTCGTTAAAAATAGTGGTTGCATTGGAACTGGTCTTGGGTGGTTCTGTTTGGTCCATTTAACCTGAATTTTTGTCTCATATGAGGGTAGATGTATATTGACCATTCTGTATAAAATAATCTTCCAGGGTAGTGAAGTAAAGTTATTCCACAAACAGTGTGCCTAATTTGGGCACTTTTATGACAACGAGTGCTTGTGTTGGAACTGGTCCTGAGTGGTTCTGGTTGGTCCATTTACCCAGGAATGGTGTCTTATTTGTGGGTAGATGTATACTTCACAATTTTGTGTAAAATTAGTCTTCCAGGGAGGTTCTGGGGGGATGTTAGGCAAGAATAAGTGCCCAAATTGGGGTAAATTGCGTCAAAAATAGTGGTTGTCTTGGAACTGGTCTTGGGTGGTTCTGGTTGGTCCATTTACCCTGAATTTTTGTCTCCTATGAGGGTAGATGTATATTGACCATTCTGTATAAAATAATCTTCCAGGGTAGTTGTGAAGTAAAGTTATTCCACAAACAGTGTGCCTAATTTGGGCACTTTTATGACAACGAGTGCTTGTGTTGGAACTGGTCCTGAGTGGTTCTGGTTGGTCCATTTACCCAGGAATGGTGTCTTATTTGTGGGTAGATGTATACTTCACAATTTTGTGTAAAATTAGTCTTCCAGGGAGGTTCTGGGGGGATGTTAGGCAAGAATAAGTGCCCAAATTGGGGTAAATTGCGTCAAAAATAGTGGTTGTCTTGGAACTGGTCTTGGGTGGTTCTGGTTGGTCCATTTACCCTGAATTTTTGTCTCCTATGAGGGTAGATGTATATTGACCATTCTGTATAAAATAATCTTCCAGGGTAGTTGGGAAGTAAAGTTATGCCACAATCAATGTACCTAATATGGGCACTTTTATGACAACGAGTGCTTGTCTTGGAACTGGTCCTGAGCGGTTCTGGTTGGTCCATTTACCCTGAATTTTTGTCTCATATGAGGGGAGATGTATATTGACCATTTTCTATAAAATAATCTTCCAGGGAGTTTCTGGGTGGATGTTAGGCAAGAATAAGTGTCCAAATTGGGGTAATTTTCGTTAAAAATAGTGGTTGCATTGGAACTGGTCTTGGGTGGTTCTGTTTGGTCCATTTAACCTGAATTTTTGTCTCATATGAGGGTAGATGTATATTGACCATTCTGTATAAAATAATCTTCCAGGGTAGTTGTGAAGTAAAGTTATTCCACAAACAGTGTGCCTAATTTGGGCACTTTTATGACAACGAGTGCTTGTGTTGGAACTGGTCCTGAGTGGTTCTGGTTGGTCCATTTACCCAGGAATGGTGTCTTATTTGTGGGTAGATGTATACTTCACAATTTTGTGTAAAATTAGTCTTCCAGGGAGGTTCTGGGGGGATGTTAGGCAAGAATAAGTGCCCAAATTGGGGTAAATTGCGTCAAAAATAGTGGTTGTCTTGGAACTGGTCTTGGGTGGTTCTGGTTGGTCCATTTAACCTGAATTTTTGTCTCATATGAGGGTAGATGTATATTGTGCAGACAAAGTGCAGACATGAATATCGGGCACTGGAGGTGATTTTCCTGGGTAAAAGACAGCCATAAACGTCGGCGCGACCAAATACGACGACATACGACCATTCTCAAAAGTGCCCAAAATGCACTAAAATTGGTTTTAAATCAGCACTCATCGATCAAATACAAATATTATATATTTAATACAAATATTTGACCTTTTTAAACATTAAAACCGGGCCCAGGAGGGTGATTTACCCGAAGAAATGACACTTTTGACCCGGCAATTTGACCCTAATTGCAGTAAAAAAAAATGTCCACAGTGTGGCAGAGTTCTGCGGGTTCCATAGCGGCCCAGTGCGTACATTGGAACATGTGGAAAAAGTTGGAAAAATGTTAAAAATGGTCGAAAATGGTTAAAATCAACCCAGAAATAGTGCATCGAAAGCCCGCAGAAAGTTTTGGAAACGATCGGTAAATTTGGGAAAATGTCAAAAATGGTCGAAAATGTTTAAAATCAACCCAGGAATAGTGCATCGAAAGCCCGCAGAAAGTTTTGGAAACGATCGGTAAATTTGGGAAAATGTCAAAAATGGTCGAAAATGTTTAAAATCAACCCAGGAATAGTGCATCGAAAGCCCGCAGAAAGTTTTGGAAACGATCGGTAAATTTGGGAAAATGTCAAAAATGGTCGAAAATGTTTAAAATCAACCCAGGAATAGTGCATCGAAAGCCCGCAGAAAGTTTTGGAAAAGATCGGTAAATTTGGGAAAATGTCAAAAATGGTCGAAAATGTTTAAAATCAACCCAGGAATAGTGCATCGAAAGCCCGCAGAAATTTTTTCTGGGTCTACCAGCGCTAGAATTTTTTTTTGGGTCTACCAGGGGTAGAATTTTTTTTTTTTTTTTTTTAATTTTTAAAACGTTATTTAGCTCTAGGCGGCGTACAGGGCTCCACAGATGGGTTTGGGTTTGGGTTTGGGTTTGGGTTTGGGTTTGGGTTTGGGTTTGGGTTAGAGTTAGGGGTTGGGTTGGGGTCAACCCAGGCAAAGTGCAGACATGAATATCGGGCACTGGAGGTGATTTTCCTGGGTAAAAGACAGCCATAAACGTCGGCGCGACCAAATACGACGACATACGACCATTCTCAAAAGTGCCCAAAATGCACTAAAATTGGTTTTAAATCAGCACTCATCGATCAAATACAAATATTATATATTTAATACAAATATTTGACCTTTTTAAACATTAAAACCGGGCCCAGGAGGGTGATTTACCCGAAGAAATGACACTTTTGACCCGGCAATTTGACCCTAATTGCAGTAAAAAAAAATGTCCACAGTGTGGCAGAGTTCTGCGGGTTCCATAGCGGCCCAGTGCGTACTGGTTTGTATAAAAAGTAGCCCATTTCGGTTCTGGGGGGTTATTTTCCCCGGAAAAAGTGCCTAAAATGTGGGTGCATGTATTATTGATGATTTTGTGTAAAATTAGTCTTCCAGGGAGGTTCTGGGGGGATTTTAAGCCAGAAATAGTGCCCCAAATTGGGGTAAATTGCGTCAAAAATAGTGGTTGCATTATAACCGGTCTTGTGTGGTTCTGGTTGGTCCATTTAACCTGAATTTTTGTCTCATATGAGGGTAGATGTATATTGACCATTCTGTATAAAATAATCTTCCAGGGTAGTTGTGAAGTAAAGTTATTCCACAAACAGTGTGCCTAATTTGGGCACTTTTATGACAACGAGTGCTTGTGTTGGAACTGGTCCTGAGTGGTTCTGGTTGGTCCATTTACCCAGGAATGGTGTCTTATTTGTGGGTAGATGTATACTTCACAATTTTGTGTAAAATTAGTCTTCCAGGGAGGTTCTGGGGGGATGTTAGGCAAGAATAAGTGTCCAAATTGGGGTAATTTTCGTTAAAAATAGTGGTTGCATTGGAACTGGTCTTGGGTGGTTCTGTTTGGTCCATTTAACCTGAATTTTTGTCTCATATGAGGGTAGATGTATATTGACCATTCTGTATAAAATAATCTTCCAGGGTAGTTGTGAAGTAAAGTTATTCCACAAACAGTGTGCCTAATTTGGGCACTTTTATGACAACGAGTGCTTGTATTGGAACTGGTCCTGATTGGTTCTGGTTGGTCCATTTACCCAGGAATGGTGTCTTATTTGTGGGTAGATGTATAATTCACAATATTGTGTAAAATTAGTCTTCCAGGGAGGTTCTGGGGGGATGTTAGGCAAGAATAAGTGTCCAAATTGGGGTAATTTTCGTTAAAAATAGTGGTTGCATTGGAACTGGTCTTGGGTGGTTCTGTTTGGTCCATTTAACCTGAATTTTTGTCTCATATGAGGGTAGATGTATATTGACCATTCTGTATAAAATAATCTTCCAGGGTAGTGAAGTAAAGTTATTCCACAAACAGTGTGCCTAATTTGGGCACTTTTATGACAACGAGTGCTTGTGTTGGAACTGGTCCTGAGTGGTTCTGGTTGGTCCATTTACCCAGGAATGGTGTCTTATTTGTGGGTAGATGTATACTTCACAATTTTGTGTAAAATTAGTCTTCCAGGGAGGTTCTGGGGGGATGTTAGGCAAGAATAAGTGCCCAAATTGGGGTAAATTGCGTCAAAAATAGTGGTTGTCTTGGAACTGGTCTTGGGTGGTTCTGGTTGGTCCATTTACCCTGAATTTTTGTCTCCTATGAGGGTAGATGTATATTGACCATTCTGTATAAAATAATCTTCCAGGGTAGTTGTGAAGTAAAGTTATTCCACAAACAGTGTGCCTAATTTGGGCACTTTTATGACAACGAGTGCTTGTGTTGGAACTGGTCCTGAGTGGTTCTGGTTGGTCCATTTACCCAGGAATGGTGTCTTATTTGTGGGTAGATGTATACTTCACAATTTTGTGTAAAATTAGTCTTCCAGGGAGGTTCTGGGGGGATGTTAGGCAAGAATAAGTGCCCAAATTGGGGTAAATTGCGTCAAAAATAGTGGTTGTCTTGGAACTGGTCTTGGGTGGTTCTGGTTGGTCCATTTACCCTGAATTTTTGTCTCATATGAGGGGAGATGTATATTGACCATTTTCTATAAAATAATCTTCCAGGGAGTTTCTGGGTGGATGTTAGGCAAGAATAAGTGTCCAAATTGGGGTAATTTTCGTTAAAAATAGTGGTTGCATTGGTACTGGTCTTGGGTGGTTCTGTTTGGTCCATTTAACCTGAATTTTTGTCTCATATGAGGGTAGATGTATATTGACCATTCTGTATAAAATAATCTTCCAGGGTAGTTGTGAAGTAAAGTTATTCCACAAACAGTGTGCCTAATTTGGGCACTTTTATGACAACGAGTGCTTGTATTGGAACTGGTCCTGATTGGTTCTGGTTGGTCCATTTACCCAGGAATGGTGTCTTATTTGTGGGTAGATGTATAATTCACAATATTGTGTAAAATTAGTCTTCCAGGGAGGTTCTGGGGGGATGTTAGGCAAGAATAAGTGTCCAAATTGGGGTAATTTTCGTTAAAAATAGTGGTTGCATTGGAACTGGTCTTGGGTGGTTCTGTTTGGTCCATTTAACCTGAATTTTTGTCTCATATGAGGGTAGATGTATATTGACCATTCTGTATAAAATAATCTTCCAGGGTAGTGAAGTAAAGTTATTCCACAAACAGTGTGCCTAATTTGGGCACTTTTATGACAACGAGTGCTTGTGTTGGAACTGGTCCTGAGTGGTTCTGGTTGGTCCATTTACCCAGGAATGGTGTCTTATTTGTGGGTAGATGTATACTTCACAATTTTGTGTAAAATTAGTCTTCCAGGGAGGTTCTGGGGGGATGTTAGGCAAGAATAAGTGCCCAAATTGGGGTAAATTGCGTCAAAAATAGTGGTTGTCTTGGAACTGGTCTTGGGTGGTTCTGGTTGGTCCATTTACCCTGAATTTTTGTCTCCTATGAGGGTAGATGTATATTGACCATTCTGTATAAAATAATCTTCCAGGGTAGTTGTGAAGTAAAGTTATTCCACAAACAGTGTGCCTAATTTGGGCACTTTTATGACAACGAGTGCTTGTGTTGGAACTGGTCCTGAGTGGTTCTGGTTGGTCCATTTACCCAGGAATGGTGTCTTATTTGTGGGTAGATGTATACTTCACAATTTTGTGTAAAATTAGTCTTCCAGGGAGGTTCTGGGGGGATGTTAGGCAAGAATAAGTGTCCAAATTGGGGTAATTTTCGTTAAAAATAGTGGTTGCATTGGAACTGGTCTTGGGTGGTTCTGTTTGGTCCATTTAACCTGAATTTTTGTCTCATATGAGGGTAGATGTATATTGACCATTCTGTATAAAATAATCTTCCAGGGTAGTTGTGAAGTAAAGTTATTCCACAAACAGTGTGCCTAATTTGGGCACTTTTATGACAACGAGTGCTTGTATTGGAACTGGTCCTGATTGGTTCTGGTTGGTCCATTTACCCAGGAATGGTGTCTTATTTGTGGGTAGATGTATAATTCACAATATTGTGTAAAATTAGTCTTCCAGGGAGGTTCTGGGGGGATGTTAGGCAAGAATAAGTGTCCAAATTGGGGTAATTTTCGTTAAAAATAGTGGTTGCATTGGAACTGGTCTTGGGTGGTTCTGTTTGGTCCATTTAACCTGAATTTTTGTCTCATATGAGGGTAGATGTATATTGACCATTCTGTATAAAATAATCTTCCAGGGTAGTTGTGAAGTAAAGTTATTCCACAAACAGTGTGCCTAATTTGGGCACTTTTATGACAACGAGTGCTTGTGTTGGAACTGGTCCTGAGTGGTTCTGGTTGGTCCATTTACCCAGGAATGGTGTCTTATTTGTGGGTAGATGTATACTTCACAATTTTGTGTAAAATTAGTCTTCCAGGGAGGTTCTGGGGGGATGTTAGGCAAGAATAAGTGCCCAAATTGGGGTAAATTGCGTCAAAAATAGTGGTTGTCTTGGAACTGGTCTTGGGTGGTTCTGGTTGGTCCATTTAACCTGAATTTTTGTCTCATATGAGGGTAGATGTATATTGTGCAGACAAAGTGCAGACATGAATATCGGGCACTGGAGGTGATTTTCCTGGGTAAAAGACAGCCATAAACGTCGGCGCGACCAAATACGACGACATACGACCATTCTCAAAAGTGCCCAAAATGCACTAAAATTGGTTTTAAATCAGCACTCATCGATCAAATACAAATATTATATATTTAATACAAATATTTGACCTTTTTAAACATTAAAACCGGGCCCAGGAGGGTGATTTACCCGAAGAAATGACACTTTTGACCCGGCAATTTGACCCTAATTGCAGTAAAAAAAAATGTCCACAGTGTGGCAGAGTTCTGCGGGTTCCATAGCGGCCCAGTGCGTACTGGTTTGTATAAAAAGTAGCCCATTTCGGTTCTGGGGGGTTATTTTCCCCGGAAAAAGTGCCTAAAATGTGGGTGCATGTATTATTGATGATTTTGTGTAAAATTAGTCTTCCAGGGAGGTTCTGGGGGGATTTTAAGCCAGAAATAGTGCCCCAAATTGGGGTAAATTGCGTCAAAAATAGTGGTTGCATTATAACCGGTCTTGTGTGGTTCTGGTTGGTCCATTTAACCTGAATTTTTGTCTCATATGAGGGTAGATGTATATTGACCATTCTGTATAAAATAATCTTCCAGGGTAGTTGTGAAGTAAAGTTATTCCACAAACAGTGTGCCTAATTTGGGCACTTTTATGACAACGAGTGCTTGTGTTGGAACTGGTCCTGAGTGGTTCTGGTTGGTCCATTTACCCAGGAATGGTGTCTTATTTGTGGGTAGATGTATACTTCACAATTTTGTGTAAAATTAGTCTTCCAGGGAGGTTCTGGGGGGATGTTAGGCAAGAATAAGTGTCCAAATTGGGGTAATTTTCGTTAAAAATAGTGGTTGCATTGGAACTGGTCTTGGGTGGTTCTGTTTGGTCCATTTAACCTGAATTTTTGTCTCATATGAGGGTAGATGTATATTGACCATTCTGTATAAAATAATCTTCCAGGGTAGTTGTGAAGTAAAGTTATTCCACAAACAGTGTGCCTAATTTGGGCACTTTTATGACAACGAGTGCTTGTGTTGGAACTGGTCCTGAGTGGTTCTGGTTGGTCCATTTACCCAGGAATGGTGTCTTATTTGTGGGTAGATGTATACTTCACAATTTTGTGTAAAATTAGTCTTCCAGGGAGGTTCTGGGGGGATGTTAGGCAAGAATAAGTGTCCAAATTGGGGTAATTTTCGTTAAAAATAGTGGTTGCATTGGAACTGGTCTTGGGTGGTTCTGTTTGGTCCATTTAACCTGAATTTTTGTCTCATATGAGGGTAGATGTATATTGACCATTCTGTATAAAATAATCTTCCAGGGTAGTTGTGAAGTAAAGTTATTCCACAAACAGTGTGCCTAATTTGGGCACTTTTATGACAACGAGTGCTTGTATTGGAACTGGTCCTGATTGGTTCTGGTTGGTCCATTTACCCAGGAATGGTGTCTTATTTGTGGGTAGATGTATAATTCACAATATTGTGTAAAATTAGTCTTCCAGGGAGGTTCTGGGGGGATGTTAGGCAAGAATAAGTGTCCAAATTGGGGTAATTTTCGTTAAAAATAGTGGTTGCATTGGAACTGGTCTTGGGTGGTTCTGTTTGGTCCATTTAACCTGAATTTTTGTCTCATATGAGGGTAGATGTATATTGACCATTCTGTATAAAATAATCTTCCAGGGTAGTTGTGAAGTAAAGTTATTCCACAAACAGTGTGCCTAATTTGGGCACTTTTATGACAACGAGTGCTTGTATTGGAACTGGTCCTGATTGGTTCTGGTTGGTCCATTTACCCAGGAATGGTGTCTTATTTGTGGGTAGATGTATAATTCACAATATTGTGTAAAATTAGTCTTCCAGGGAGGTTCTGGGGGGATGTTAGGCAAGAATAAGTGTCCAAATTGGGGTAATTTTCGTTAAAAATAGTGGTTGCATTGGAACTGGTCTTGGGTGGTTCTGTTTGGTCCATTTAACCTGAATTTTTGTCTCATATGAGGGTAGATGTATATTGACCATTCTGTATAAAATAATCTTCCAGGGTAGTGAAGTAAAGTTATTCCACAAACAGTGTGCCTAATTTGGGCACTTTTATGACAACGAGTGCTTGTGTTGGAACTGGTCCTGAGTGGTTCTGGTTGGTCCATTTACCCAGGAATGGTGTCTTATTTGTGGGTAGATGTATACTTCACAATTTTGTGTAAAATTAGTCTTCCAGGGAGGTTCTGGGGGGATGTTAGGCAAGAATAAGTGCCCAAATTGGGGTAAATTGCGTCAAAAATAGTGGTTGTCTTGGAACTGGTCTTGGGTGGTTCTGGTTGGTCCATTTACCCTGAATTTTTGTCTCCTATGAGGGTAGATGTATATTGACCATTCTGTATAAAATAATCTTCCAGGGTAGTTGTGAAGTAAAGTTATTCCACAAACAGTGTGCCTAATTTGGGCACTTTTATGACAACGAGTGCTTGTGTTGGAACTGGTCCTGAGTGGTTCTGGTTGGTCCATTTACCCAGGAATGGTGTCTTATTTGTGGGTAGATGTATACTTCACAATTTTGTGTAAAATTAGTCTTCCAGGGAGGTTCTGGGGGGATGTTAGGCAAGAATAAGTGCCCAAATTGGGGTAAATTGCGTCAAAAATAGTGGTTGTCTTGGAACTGGTCTTGGGTGGTTCTGGTTGGTCCATTTACCCTGAATTTTTGTCTCATATGAGGGGAGATGTATATTGACCATTTTCTATAAAATAATCTTCCAGGGAGTTTCTGGGTGGATGTTAGGCAAGAATAAGTGTCCAAATTGGGGTAATTTTCGTTAAAAATAGTGGTTGCATTGGTACTGGTCTTGGGTGGTTCTGTTTGGTCCATTTAACCTGAATTTTTGTCTCATATGAGGGTAGATGTATATTGACCATTCTGTATAAAATAATCTTCCAGGGTAGTTGTGAAGTAAAGTTATTCCACAAACAGTGTGCCTAATTTGGGCACTTTTATGACAACGAGTGCTTGTATTGGAACTGGTCCTGATTGGTTCTGGTTGGTCCATTTACCCAGGAATGGTGTCTTATTTGTGGGTAGATGTATAATTCACAATATTGTGTAAAATTAGTCTTCCAGGGAGGTTCTGGGGGGATGTTAGGCAAGAATAAGTGTCCAAATTGGGGTAATTTTCGTTAAAAATAGTGGTTGCATTGGAACTGGTCTTGGGTGGTTCTGTTTGGTCCATTTAACCTGAATTTTTGTCTCATATGAGGGTAGATGTATATTGACCATTCTGTATAAAATAATCTTCCAGGGTAGTTGTGAAGTAAAGTTATTCCACAAACAGTGTGCCTAATTTGGGCACTTTTATGACAACGAGTGCTTGTATTGGAACTGGTCCTGATTGGTTCTGGTTGGTCCATTTACCCAGGAATGGTGTCTTATTTGTGGGTAGATGTATAATTCACAATATTGTGTAAAATTAGTCTTCCAGGGAGGTTCTGGGGGGATGTTAGGCAAGAATAAGTGTCCAAATTGGGGTAATTTTCGTTAAAAATAGTGGTTGCATTGGAACTGGTCTCGGGTGGTTCTGTTTGGTCCATTTAACCTGAATTTTTGTCTCATATGAGGGTAGATGTATATTGACCATTCTGTATAAAATAATCTTCCAGGGTAGTGAAGTAAAGTTATTCCACAAACAGTGTGCCTAATTTGGGCACTTTTATGACAACGAGTGCTTGTGTTGGAACTGGTCCTGAGTGGTTCTGGTTGGTCCATTTACCCAGGAATGGTGTCTTATTTGTGGGTAGATGTATACTTCACAATTTTGTGTAAAATTAGTCTTCCAGGGAGGTTCTGGGGGGATGTTAGGCAAGAATAAGTGCCCAAATTGGGGTAAATTGCGTCAAAAATAGTGGTTGTCTTGGAACTGGTCTTGGGTGGTTCTGGTTGGTCCATTTACCCTGAATTTTTGTCTCCTATGAGGGTAGATGTATATTGACCATTCTGTATAAAATAATCTTCCAGGGTAGTTGTGAAGTAAAGTTATTCCACAAACAGTGTGCCTAATTTGGGCACTTTTATGACAACGAGTGCTTGTGTTGGAACTGGTCCTGAGTGGTTCTGGTTGGTCCATTTACCCAGGAATGGTGTCTTATTTGTGGGTAGATGTATACTTCACAATTTTGTGTAAAATTAGTCTTCCAGGGAGGTTCTGGGGGGATGTTAGGCAAGAATAAGTGCCCAAATTGGGGTAAATTGCGTCAAAAATAGTGGTTGTCTTGGAACTGGTCTTGGGTGGTTCTGGTTGGTCCATTTACCCTGAATTTTTGTCTCATATGAGGGGAGATGTATATTGACCATTTTCTATAAAATAATCTTCCAGGGAGTTTCTGGGTGGATGTTAGGCAAGAATAAGTGTCCAAATTGGGGTAATTTTCGTTAAAAATAGTGGTTGCATTGGTACTGGTCTTGGGTGGTTCTGTTTGGTCCATTTAACCTGAATTTTTGTCTCATATGAGGGTAGATGTATATTGACCATTCTGTATAAAATAATCTTCCAGGGTAGTTGTGAAGTAAAGTTATTCCACAAACAGTGTGCCTAATTTGGGCACTTTTATGACAACGAGTGCTTGTATTGGAACTGGTCCTGATTGGTTCTGGTTGGTCCATTTACCCAGGAATGGTGTCTTATTTGTGGGTAGATGTATAATTCACAATATTGTGTAAAATTAGTCTTCCAGGGAGGTTCTGGGGGGATGTTAGGCAAGAATAAGTGTCCAAATTGGGGTAATTTTCGTTAAAAATAGTGGTTGCATTGGAACTGGTCTTGGGTGGTTCTGTTTGGTCCATTTAACCTGAATTTTTGTCTCATATGAGGGTAGATGTATATTGACCATTCTGTATAAAATAATCTTCCAGGGTAGTTGTGAAGTAAAGTTATTCCACAAACAGTGTGCCTAATTTGGGCACTTTTATGACAACGAGTGCTTGTATTGGAACTGGTCCTGATTGGTTCTGGTTGGTCCATTTACCCAGGAATGGTGTCTTATTTGTGGGTAGATGTATAATTCACAATATTGTGTAAAATTAGTCTTCCAGGGAGGTTCTGGGGGGATGTTAGGCAAGAATAAGTGTCCAAATTGGGGTAATTTTCGTTAAAAATAGTGGTTGCATTGGAACTGGTCTCGGGTGGTTCTGTTTGGTCCATTTAACCTGAATTTTTGTCTCATATGAGGGTAGATGTATATTGACCATTCTGTATAAAATAATCTTCCAGGGTAGTGAAGTAAAGTTATTCCACAAACAGTGTGCCTAATTTGGGCACTTTTATGACAACGAGTGCTTGTGTTGGAACTGGTCCTGAGTGGTTCTGGTTGGTCCATTTACCCAGGAATGGTGTCTTATTTGTGGGTAGATGTATACTTCACAATTTTGTGTAAAATTAGTCTTCCAGGGAGGTTCTGGGGGGATGTTAGGCAAGAATAAGTGCCCAAATTGGGGTAAATTGCGTCAAAAATAGTGGTTGTCTTGGAACTGGTCTTGGGTGGTTCTGGTTGGTCCATTTACCCTGAATTTTTGTCTCCTATGAGGGTAGATGTATATTGACCATTCTGTATAAAATAATCTTCCAGGGTAGTTGTGAAGTAAAGTTATTCCACAAACAGTGTGCCTAATTTGGGCACTTTTATGACAACGAGTGCTTGTGTTGGAACTGGTCCTGAGTGGTTCTGGTTGGTCCATTTACCCAGGAATGGTGTCTTATTTGTGGGTAGATGTATACTTCACAATTTTGTGTAAAATCAGTCTTCCAGGGAGGTTCTGGGGGGATGTTAGGCAAGAATAAGTGCCCAAATTGGGGTAAATTGCGTCAAAAATAGTGGTTGTCTTGGAACTGGTCTTGGGTGGTTCTGGTTGGTCCATTTACCCTGAATTTTTGTCTCCTATGAGGGTAGATGTATATTGACCATTCTGTATAAAATAATCTTCCAGGGTAGTTGGGAAGTAAAGTTATGCCACAATCAATGTACCTAATATGGGCACTTTTATGACAACGAGTGCTTGTCTTGGAACTGGTCCTGAGCGGTTCTGGTTGGTCCATTTACCCTGAATTTTTGTCTCATATGAGGGGAGATGTATATTGACCATTTTCTATAAAATAATCTTCCAGGGAGTTTCTGGGTGGATGTTAGGCAAGAATAAGTGTCCAAATTGGGGTAATTTTCGTTAAAAATAGTGGTTGCATTGGAACTGGTCTTGGGTGGTTCTGTTTGGTCCATTTAACCTGAATTTTTGTCTCATATGAGGGTAGATGTATATTGACCATTCTGTATAAAATAATCTTCCAGGGTGGTTGTGAAGTAAAGTTATTCCACAAACAGTGTGCCTAATTTGGGCACTTTTATGACAACGAGTGCTTGTATTGGAACTGGTCCTGATTGGTTCTGGTTGGTCCATTTACCCAGGAATGGTGTCTTATTTGTGGGTAGATGTATAATTCACAATATTGTGTAAAATTAGTCTTCCAGGGAGGTTCTGGGGGGATGTTAGGCAAGAATAAGTGTCCAAATTGGGGTAATTTTCGTTAAAAATAGTGGTTGCATTGGAACTGGTCTTGGGTGGTTCTGTTTGGTCCATTTAACCTGAATTTTTGTCTCATATGAGGGTAGATGTATATTGACCATTCTGTATAAAATAATCTTCCAGGGTAGTTGTGAAGTAAAGTTATTCCACAAACAGTGTGCCTAATTTGGGCACTTTTATGACAACGAGTGCTTGTGTTGGAACTGGTCCTGAGTGGTTCTGGTTGGTCCATTTACCCAGGAATGGTGTCTTATTTGTGGGTAGATGTATACTTCACAATTTTGTGTAAAATTAGTCTTCCAGGGAGGTTCTGGGGGGATGTTAGGCAAGAATAAGTGCCCAAATTGGGGTAAATTGCGTCAAAAATAGTGGTTGTCTTGGAACTGGTCTTGGGTGGTTCTGGTTGGTCCATTTACCCTGAATTTTTGTCTCCTATGAGGGTAGATGTATATTGACCATTCTGTATAAAATAATCTTCCAGGGTAGTTGGGAAGTAAAGTTATGCCACAATCAATGTACCTAATATGGGCACTTTTATGACAACGAGTGCTTGTCTTGGAACTGGTCCTGAGCGGTTCTGGTTGGTCCATTTACCCTGAATTTTTGTCTCATATGAGGGGAGATGTATATTGACCATTTTCTATAAAATAATCTTCCAGGGAGTTTCTGGGTGGATGTTAGGCAAGAATAAGTGTCCAAATTGGGGTAATTTTCGTTAAAAATAGTGGTTGCATTGGAACTGGTCTTGGGTGGTTCTGTTTGGTCCATTTAACCTGAATTTTTGTCTCATATGAGGGTAGATGTATATTGACCATTCTGTATAAAATAATCTTCCAGGATAGTTGTGAAGTAAAGTTATGCCACAAACAGTGTGCCTAATTTGGGCACTTTTATGACAACGAGTGCTTGTATTGGAACTGGTCCTGATTGGTTCTGGTTGGTCCATTTACCCAGGAATGGTGTCCTATTTGTGGGTAGATGTATAATTCACAATATTGTGTAAAATTAGTCTTCCAGGGAGGTTCTGGGGGGATGTTAGGCAAGAAATAGTGCCCAAATTGGGGTAAATTGCGTTAAAAATAGTGGTTGTCTTGGAACTGGTCTTGGGTGGTTCTGGTTGGTCCATTTAACCTGAATTTTTGTCTCATATGAGGGTAGATGTATATTGTGCAGACAAAGTGCAGACATGAATATCGGGCACTGGAGGTGATTTTCCTGGGTAAAAGACAGCCATAAACGTCGGCGCGACCAAATACGACGACATACGACCATTCTCAAAAGTGCCCAAAATGCACTAAAATTGGTTTTAAATCAGCACTCATCGATCAAATACAAATATTATATATTTAATACAAATATTTGACCTTTTTAAACATTAAAACCGGGCCCAGGAGGGTGATTTACCCGAAGAAATGACACTTTTGACCCGGCATTTTGACCCTAATTGCAGTAAAAAAAAATGTCCACAGTGTGGCAGAGTTCTGCGGGTTCCATAGCGGCCCAGTGCGTACTGGTTTGTATAAAAAGTAGCCCATTTCGGTTCTGGGGGGTTATTTTCCCCGGAAAAAGTGCCTAAAATGTGGGTGCATGTATTATTGATGATTTTGTGTAAAATTAGTCTTCCAGGGAGGTTCTGGGGGGATTTTAAGCCAGAAATAGTGCCCCAAATTGGGGTAAATTGCGTCAAAAATAGTGGTTGCATTATAACCGGTCTTGTGTGGTTCTGGTTGGTCCATTTAACCTGAATTTTTGTCTCATATGAGGGTAGATGTATATTGACCATTCTGTATAAAATAATCTTCCAGGGTAGTTGTGAAGTAAAGTTATTCCACAAACAGTGTGCCTAATTTGGGCACTTTTATGACAACGAGTGCTTGTGTTGGAACTGGTCCTGAGTGGTTCTGGTTGGTCCATTTACCCAGGAATGGTGTCTTATTTGTGGGTAGATGTATACTTCACAATTTTGTGTAAAATTAGTCTTCCAGGGAGGTTCTGGGGGGATGTTAGGCAAGAATAAGTGCCCAAATTGGGGTAAATTGCGTCAAAAATAGTGGTTGTCTTGGAACTGGTCTTGGGTGGTTCTGGTTGGTCCATTTACCCTGAATTTTTGTCTCATATGAGGGGAGATGTATATTGACCATTTTCTATAAAATAATCTTCCAGGGAGTTTCTGGGTGGATGTTAGGCAAGAATAAGTGTCCAAATTGGGGTAATTTTCGTTAAAAATAGTGGTTGCATTGGAACTGGTCTTGGGTGGTTCTGTTTGGTCCATTTAACCTGAATTTTTGTCTCATATGAGGGTAGATGTATATTGACCATTCTGTATAAAATAATCTTCCAGGGTAGTTGTGAAGTAAAGTTATTCCACAAACAGTGTGCCTAATTTGGGCACTTTTATGACAACGAGTGCTTGTATTGGAACTGGTCCTGATTGGTTCTGGTTGGTCCATTTACCCAGGAATGGTGTCTTATTTGTGGGTAGATGTATAATTCACAATATTGTGTAAAATTAGTCTTCCAGGGAGGTTCTGGGGGGATGTTAGGCAAGAATAAGTGTCCAAATTGGGGTAATTTTCGTTAAAAATAGTGGTTGCATTGGAACTGGTCTTGGGTGGTTCTGTTTGGTCCATTTAACCTGAATTTTTGTCTCATATGAGGGTAGATGTATATTGACCATTCTGTATAAAATAATCTTCCAGGGTAGTGAAGTAAAGTTATTCCACAAACAGTGTGCCTAATTTGGGCACTTTTATGACAACGAGTGCTTGTGTTGGAACTGGTCCTGAGTGGTTCTGGTTGGTCCATTTACCCAGGAATGGTGTCTTATTTGTGGGTAGATGTATACTTCACAATTTTGTGTAAAATTAGTCTTCCAGGGAGGTTCTGGGGGGATGTTAGGCAAGAATAAGTGCCCAAATTGGGGTAAATTGCGTCAAAAATAGTGGTTGTCTTGGAACTGGTCTTGGGTGGTTCTGGTTGGTCCATTTACCCTGAATTTTTGTCTCCTATGAGGGTAGATGTATATTGACCATTCTGTATAAAATAATCTTCCAGGGTAGTTGTGAAGTAAAGTTATTCCACAAACAGTGTGCCTAATTTGGGCACTTTTATGACAACGAGTGCTTGTGTTGGAACTGGTCCTGAGTGGTTCTGGTTGGTCCATTTACCCAGGAATGGTGTCTTATTTGTGGGTAGATGTATACTTCACAATTTTGTGTAAAATTAGTCTTCCAGGGAGGTTCTGGGGGGATGTTAGGCAAGAATAAGTGCCCAAATTGGGGTAAATTGCGTCAAAAATAGTGGTTGTCTTGGAACTGGTCTTGGGTGGTTCTGGTTGGTCCATTTACCCTGAATTTTTGTCTCATATGAGGGGAGATGTATATTGACCATTTTCTATAAAATAATCTTCCAGGGAGTTTCTGGGTGGATGTTAGGCAAGAATAAGTGTCCAAATTGGGGTAATTTTCGTTAAAAATAGTGGTTGCATTGGTACTGGTCTTGGGTGGTTCTGTTTGGTCCATTTAACCTGAATTTTTGTCTCATATGAGGGTAGATGTATATTGACCATTCTGTATAAAATAATCTTCCAGGGTAGTTGTGAAGTAAAGTTATTCCACAAACAGTGTGCCTAATTTGGGCACTTTTATGACAACGAGTGCTTGTATTGGAACTGGTCCTGATTGGTTCTGGTTGGTCCATTTACCCAGGAATGGTGTCTTATTTGTGGGTAGATGTATAATTCACAATATTGTGTAAAATTAGTCTTCCAGGGAGGTTCTGGGGGGATGTTAGGCAAGAATAAGTGTCCAAATTGGGGTAATTTTCGTTAAAAATAGTGGTTGCATTGGAACTGGTCTTGGGTGGTTCTGTTTGGTCCATTTAACCTGAATTTTTGTCTCATATGAGGGTAGATGTATATTGACCATTCTGTATAAAATAATCTTCCAGGGTAGTGAAGTAAAGTTATTCCACAAACAGTGTGCCTAATTTGGGCACTTTTATGACAACGAGTGCTTGTGTTGGAACTGGTCCTGAGTGGTTCTGGTTGGTCCATTTACCCAGGAATGGTGTCTTATTTGTGGGTAGATGTATACTTCACAATTTTGTGTAAAATTAGTCTTCCAGGGAGGTTCTGGGGGGATGTTAGGCAAGAATAAGTGCCCAAATTGGGGTAAATTGCGTCAAAAATAGTGGTTGTCTTGGAACTGGTCTTGGGTGGTTCTGGTTGGTCCATTTACCCTGAATTTTTGTCTCCTATGAGGGTAGATGTATATTGACCATTCTGTATAAAATAATCTTCCAGGGTAGTTGTGAAGTAAAGTTATTCCACAAACAGTGTGCCTAATTTGGGCACTTTTATGACAACGAGTGCTTGTGTTGGAACTGGTCCTGAGTGGTTCTGGTTGGTCCATTTACCCAGGAATGGTGTCTTATTTGTGGGTAGATGTATACTTCACAATTTTGTGTAAAATTAGTCTTCCAGGGAGGTTCTGGGGGGATGTTAGGCAAGAATAAGTGTCCAAATTGGGGTAATTTTCGTTAAAAATAGTGGTTGCATTGGAACTGGTCTTGGGTGGTTCTGTTTGGTCCATTTAACCTGAATTTTTGTCTCATATGAGGGTAGATGTATATTGACCATTCTGTATAAAATAATCTTCCAGGGTAGTTGTGAAGTAAAGTTATTCCACAAACAGTGTGCCTAATTTGGGCACTTTTATGACAACGAGTGCTTGTATTGGAACTGGTCCTGATTGGTTCTGGTTGGTCCATTTACCCAGGAATGGTGTCTTATTTGTGGGTAGATGTATAATTCACAATATTGTGTAAAATTAGTCTTCCAGGGAGGTTCTGGGGGGATGTTAGGCAAGAATAAGTGTCCAAATTGGGGTAATTTTCGTTAAAAATAGTGGTTGCATTGGAACTGGTCTTGGGTGGTTCTGTTTGGTCCATTTAACCTGAATTTTTGTCTCATATGAGGGTAGATGTATATTGACCATTCTGTATAAAATAATCTTCCAGGGTAGTTGTGAAGTAAAGTTATTCCACAAACAGTGTGCCTAATTTGGGCACTTTTATGACAACGAGTGCTTGTGTTGGAACTGGTCCTGAGTGGTTCTGGTTGGTCCATTTACCCAGGAATGGTGTCTTATTTGTGGGTAGATGTATACTTCACAATTTTGTGTAAAATTAGTCTTCCAGGGAGGTTCTGGGGGGATGTTAGGCAAGAATAAGTGCCCAAATTGGGGTAAATTGCGTCAAAAATAGTGGTTGTCTTGGAACTGGTCTTGGGTGGTTCTGGTTGGTCCATTTAACCTGAATTTTTGTCTCATATGAGGGTAGATGTATATTGTGCAGACAAAGTGCAGACATGAATATCGGGCACTGGAGGTGATTTTCCTGGGTAAAAGACAGCCATAAACGTCGGCGCGACCAAATACGACGACATACGACCATTCTCAAAAGTGCCCAAAATGCACTAAAATTGGTTTTAAATCAGCACTCATCGATCAAATACAAATATTATATATTTAATACAAATATTTGACCTTTTTAAACATTAAAACCGGGCCCAGGAGGGTGATTTACCCGAAGAAATGACACTTTTGACCCGGCAATTTGACCCTAATTGCAGTAAAAAAAAATGTCCACAGTGTGGCAGAGTTCTGCGGGTTCCATAGCGGCCCAGTGCGTACTGGTTTGTATAAAAAGTAGCCCATTTCGGTTCTGGGGGGTTATTTTCCCCGGAAAAAGTGCCTAAAATGTGGGTGCATGTATTATTGATGATTTTGTGTAAAATTAGTCTTCCAGGGAGGTTCTGGGGGGATTTTAAGCCAGAAATAGTGCCCCAAATTGGGGTAAATTGCGTCAAAAATAGTGGTTGCATTATAACCGGTCTTGTGTGGTTCTGGTTGGTCCATTTAACCTGAATTTTTGTCTCATATGAGGGTAGATGTATATTGACCATTCTGTATAAAATAATCTTCCAGGGTAGTTGTGAAGTAAAGTTATTCCACAAACAGTGTGCCTAATTTGGGCACTTTTATGACAACGAGTGCTTGTGTTGGAACTGGTCCTGAGTGGTTCTGGTTGGTCCATTTACCCAGGAATGGTGTCTTATTTGTGGGTAGATGTATACTTCACAATTTTGTGTAAAATTAGTCTTCCAGGGAGGTTCTGGGGGGATGTTAGGCAAGAATAAGTGTCCAAATTGGGGTAATTTTCGTTAAAAATAGTGGTTGCATTGGAACTGGTCTTGGGTGGTTCTGTTTGGTCCATTTAACCTGAATTTTTGTCTCATATGAGGGTAGATGTATATTGACCATTCTGTATAAAATAATCTTCCAGGGTAGTTGTGAAGTAAAGTTATTCCACAAACAGTGTGCCTAATTTGGGCACTTTTATGACAACGAGTGCTTGTGTTGGAACTGGTCCTGAGTGGTTCTGGTTGGTCCATTTACCCAGGAATGGTGTCTTATTTGTGGGTAGATGTATACTTCACAATTTTGTGTAAAATTAGTCTTCCAGGGAGGTTCTGGGGGGATGTTAGGCAAGAATAAGTGTCCAAATTGGGGTAATTTTCGTTAAAAATAGTGGTTGCATTGGAACTGGTCTTGGGTGGTTCTGTTTGGTCCATTTAACCTGAATTTTTGTCTCATATGAGGGTAGATGTATATTGACCATTCTGTATAAAATAATCTTCCAGGGTAGTTGTGAAGTAAAGTTATTCCACAAACAGTGTGCCTAATTTGGGCACTTTTATGACAACGAGTGCTTGTATTGGAACTGGTCCTGATTGGTTCTGGTTGGTCCATTTACCCAGGAATGGTGTCTTATTTGTGGGTAGATGTATAATTCACAATATTGTGTAAAATTAGTCTTCCAGGGAGGTTCTGGGGGGATGTTAGGCAAGAATAAGTGTCCAAATTGGGGTAATTTTCGTTAAAAATAGTGGTTGCATTGGAACTGGTCTTGGGTGGTTCTGTTTGGTCCATTTAACCTGAATTTTTGTCTCATATGAGGGTAGATGTATATTGACCATTCTGTATAAAATAATCTTCCAGGGTAGTTGTGAAGTAAAGTTATTCCACAAACAGTGTGCCTAATTTGGGCACTTTTATGACAACGAGTGCTTGTATTGGAACTGGTCCTGATTGGTTCTGGTTGGTCCATTTACCCAGGAATGGTGTCTTATTTGTGGGTAGATGTATAATTCACAATATTGTGTAAAATTAGTCTTCCAGGGAGGTTCTGGGGGGATGTTAGGCAAGAATAAGTGTCCAAATTGGGGTAATTTTCGTTAAAAATAGTGGTTGCATTGGAACTGGTCTTGGGTGGTTCTGTTTGGTCCATTTAACCTGAATTTTTGTCTCATATGAGGGTAGATGTATATTGACCATTCTGTATAAAATAATCTTCCAGGGTAGTGAAGTAAAGTTATTCCACAAACAGTGTGCCTAATTTGGGCACTTTTATGACAACGAGTGCTTGTGTTGGAACTGGTCCTGAGTGGTTCTGGTTGGTCCATTTACCCAGGAATGGTGTCTTATTTGTGGGTAGATGTATACTTCACAATTTTGTGTAAAATTAGTCTTCCAGGGAGGTTCTGGGGGGATGTTAGGCAAGAATAAGTGCCCAAATTGGGGTAAATTGCGTCAAAAATAGTGGTTGTCTTGGAACTGGTCTTGGGTGGTTCTGGTTGGTCCATTTACCCTGAATTTTTGTCTCCTATGAGGGTAGATGTATATTGACCATTCTGTATAAAATAATCTTCCAGGGTAGTTGTGAAGTAAAGTTATTCCACAAACAGTGTGCCTAATTTGGGCACTTTTATGACAACGAGTGCTTGTGTTGGAACTGGTCCTGAGTGGTTCTGGTTGGTCCATTTACCCAGGAATGGTGTCTTATTTGTGGGTAGATGTATACTTCACAATTTTGTGTAAAATTAGTCTTCCAGGGAGGTTCTGGGGGGATGTTAGGCAAGAATAAGTGCCCAAATTGGGGTAAATTGCGTCAAAAATAGTGGTTGTCTTGGAACTGGTCTTGGGTGGTTCTGGTTGGTCCATTTACCCTGAATTTTTGTCTCATATGAGGGGAGATGTATATTGACCATTTTCTATAAAATAATCTTCCAGGGAGTTTCTGGGTGGATGTTAGGCAAGAATAAGTGTCCAAATTGGGGTAATTTTCGTTAAAAATAGTGGTTGCATTGGTACTGGTCTTGGGTGGTTCTGTTTGGTCCATTTAACCTGAATTTTTGTCTCATATGAGGGTAGATGTATATTGACCATTCTGTATAAAATAATCTTCCAGGGTAGTTGTGAAGTAAAGTTATTCCACAAACAGTGTGCCTAATTTGGGCACTTTTATGACAACGAGTGCTTGTATTGGAACTGGTCCTGATTGGTTCTGGTTGGTCCATTTACCCAGGAATGGTGTCTTATTTGTGGGTAGATGTATAATTCACAATATTGTGTAAAATTAGTCTTCCAGGGAGGTTCTGGGGGGATGTTAGGCAAGAATAAGTGTCCAAATTGGGGTAATTTTCGTTAAAAATAGTGGTTGCATTGGAACTGGTCTTGGGTGGTTCTGTTTGGTCCATTTAACCTGAATTTTTGTCTCATATGAGGGTAGATGTATATTGACCATTCTGTATAAAATAATCTTCCAGGGTAGTGAAGTAAAGTTATTCCACAAACAGTGTGCCTAATTTGGGCACTTTTATGACAACGAGTGCTTGTGTTGGAACTGGTCCTGAGTGGTTCTGGTTGGTCCATTTACCCAGGAATGGTGTCTTATTTGTGGGTAGATGTATACTTCACAATTTTGTGTAAAATTAGTCTTCCAGGGAGGTTCTGGGGGGATGTTAGGCAAGAATAAGTGCCCAAATTGGGGTAAATTGCGTCAAAAATAGTGGTTGTCTTGGAACTGGTCTTGGGTGGTTCTGGTTGGTCCATTTACCCTGAATTTTTGTCTCCTATGAGGGTAGATGTATATTGACCATTCTGTATAAAATAATCTTCCAGGGTAGTTGTGAAGTAAAGTTATTCCACAAACAGTGTGCCTAATTTGGGCACTTTTATGACAACGAGTGCTTGTGTTGGAACTGGTCCTGAGTGGTTCTGGTTGGTCCATTTACCCAGGAATGGTGTCTTATTTGTGGGTAGATGTATACTTCACAATTTTGTGTAAAATTAGTCTTCCAGGGAGGTTCTGGGGGGATGTTAGGCAAGAATAAGTGCCCAAATTGGGGTAAATTGCGTCAAAAATAGTGGTTGTCTTGGAACTGGTCTTGGGTGGTTCTGGTTGGTCCATTTACCCTGAATTTTTGTCTCCTATGAGGGTAGATGTATATTGACCATTCTGTATAAAATAATCTTCCAGGGTAGTTGGGAAGTAAAGTTATGCCACAATCAATGTACCTAATATGGGCACTTTTATGACAACGAGTGCTTGTCTTGGAACTGGTCCTGAGCGGTTCTGGTTGGTCCATTTACCCTGAATTTTTGTCTCATATGAGGGGAGATGTATATTGACCATTTTCTATAAAATAATCTTCCAGGGAGTTTCTGGGTGGATGTTAGGCAAGAATAAGTGTCCAAATTGGGGTAATTTTCGTTAAAAATAGTGGTTGCATTGGAACTGGTCTTGGGTGGTTCTGTTTGGTCCATTTAACCTGAATTTTTGTCTCATATGAGGGTAGATGTATATTGACCATTCTGTATAAAATAATCTTCCAGGGTAGTTGTGAAGTAAAGTTATTCCACAAACAGTGTGCCTAATTTGGGCACTTTTATGACAACGAGTGCTTGTGTTGGAACTGGTCCTGAGTGGTTCTGGTTGGTCCATTTACCCAGGAATGGTGTCTTATTTGTGGGTAGATGTATACTTCACAATTTTGTGTAAAATTAGTCTTCCAGGGAGGTTCTGGGGGGATGTTAGGCAAGAATAAGTGCCCAAATTGGGGTAAATTGCGTCAAAAATAGTGGTTGTCTTGGAACTGGTCTTGGGTGGTTCTGGTTGGTCCATTTAACCTGAATTTTTGTCTCATATGAGGGTAGATGTATATTGTGCAGACAAAGTGCAGACATGAATATCGGGCACTGGAGGTGATTTTCCTGGGTAAAAGACAGCCATAAACGTCGGCGCGACCAAATACGACGACATACGACCATTCTCAAAAGTGCCCAAAATGCACTAAAATTGGTTTTAAATCAGCACTCATCGATCAAATACAAATATTATATATTTAATACAAATATTTGACCTTTTTAAACATTAAAACCGGGCCCAGGAGGGTGATTTACCCGAAGAAATGACACTTTTGACCCGGCAATTTGACCCTAATTGCAGTAAAAAAAAATGTCCACAGTGTGGCAGAGTTCTGCGGGTTCCATAGCGGCCCAGTGCGTACATTGGAACATGTGGAAAAAGTTGGAAAAATGTTAAAAATGGTCGAAAATGGTTAAAATCAACCCAGAAATAGTGCATCGAAAGCCCGCAGAAAGTTTTGGAAACGATCGGTAAATTTGGGAAAATGTCAAAAATGGTCGAAAATGTTTAAAATCAACCCAGGAATAGTGCATCGAAAGCCCGCAGAAAGTTTTGGAAACGATCGGTAAATTTGGGAAAATGTCAAAAATGGTCGAAAATGTTTAAAATCAACCCAGGAATAGTGCATCGAAAGCCCGCAGAAAGTTTTGGAAACGATCGGTAAATTTGGGAAAATGTCAAAAATGGTCGAAAATGTTTAAAATCAACCCAGGAATAGTGCATCGAAAGCCCGCAGAAAGTTTTGGAAAAGATCGGTAAATTTGGGAAAATGTCAAAAATGGTCGAAAATGTTTAAAATCAACCCAGGAATAGTGCATCGAAAGCCCGCAGAAATTTTTTCTGGGTCTACCAGCGCTAGAATTTTTTTTTGGGTCTACCAGGGGTAGAATTTTTTTTTTTTTTTTTTTAATTTTTAAAACGTTATTTAGCTCTAGGCGGCGTACAGGGCTCCACAGATGGGTTTGGGTTTGGGTTTGGGTTTGGGTTTGGGTTTGGGTTTGGGTTTGGGTTAGAGTTAGGGGTTGGGTTGGGGTCAACCCAGGCAAAGTGCAGACATGAATATCGGGCACTGGAGGTGATTTTCCTGGGTAAAAGACAGCCATAAACGTCGGCGCGACCAAATACGACGACATACGACCATTCTCAAAAGTGCCCAAAATGCACTAAAATTGGTTTTAAATCAGCACTCATCGATCAAATACAAATATTATATATTTAATACAAATATTTGACCTTTTTAAACATTAAAACCGGGCCCAGGAGGGTGATTTACCCGAAGAAATGACACTTTTGACCCGGCAATTTGACCCTAATTGCAGTAAAAAAAAATGTCCACAGTGTGGCAGAGTTCTGCGGGTTCCATAGCGGCCCAGTGCGTACTGGTTTGTATAAAAAGTAGCCCATTTCGGTTCTGGGGGGTTATTTTCCCCGGAAAAAGTGCCTAAAATGTGGGTGCATGTATTATTGATGATTTTGTGTAAAATTAGTCTTCCAGGGAGGTTCTGGGGGGATTTTAAGCCAGAAATAGTGCCCCAAATTGGGGTAAATTGCGTCAAAAATAGTGGTTGCATTATAACCGGTCTTGTGTGGTTCTGGTTGGTCCATTTAACCTGAATTTTTGTCTCATATGAGGGTAGATGTATATTGACCATTCTGTATAAAATAATCTTCCAGGGTAGTTGTGAAGTAAAGTTATTCCACAAACAGTGTGCCTAATTTGGGCACTTTTATGACAACGAGTGCTTGTGTTGGAACTGGTCCTGAGTGGTTCTGGTTGGTCCATTTACCCAGGAATGGTGTCTTATTTGTGGGTAGATGTATACTTCACAATTTTGTGTAAAATTAGTCTTCCAGGGAGGTTCTGGGGGGATGTTAGGCAAGAATAAGTGTCCAAATTGGGGTAATTTTCGTTAAAAATAGTGGTTGCATTGGAACTGGTCTTGGGTGGTTCTGTTTGGTCCATTTAACCTGAATTTTTGTCTCATATGAGGGTAGATGTATATTGACCATTCTGTATAAAATAATCTTCCAGGGTAGTTGTGAAGTAAAGTTATTCCACAAACAGTGTGCCTAATTTGGGCACTTTTATGACAACGAGTGCTTGTATTGGAACTGGTCCTGATTGGTTCTGGTTGGTCCATTTACCCAGGAATGGTGTCTTATTTGTGGGTAGATGTATAATTCACAATATTGTGTAAAATTAGTCTTCCAGGGAGGTTCTGGGGGGATGTTAGGCAAGAATAAGTGTCCAAATTGGGGTAATTTTCGTTAAAAATAGTGGTTGCATTGGAACTGGTCTTGGGTGGTTCTGTTTGGTCCATTTAACCTGAATTTTTGTCTCATATGAGGGTAGATGTATATTGACCATTCTGTATAAAATAATCTTCCAGGGTAGTGAAGTAAAGTTATTCCACAAACAGTGTGCCTAATTTGGGCACTTTTATGACAACGAGTGCTTGTGTTGGAACTGGTCCTGAGTGGTTCTGGTTGGTCCATTTACCCAGGAATGGTGTCTTATTTGTGGGTAGATGTATACTTCACAATTTTGTGTAAAATTAGTCTTCCAGGGAGGTTCTGGGGGGATGTTAGGCAAGAATAAGTGCCCAAATTGGGGTAAATTGCGTCAAAAATAGTGGTTGTCTTGGAACTGGTCTTGGGTGGTTCTGGTTGGTCCATTTACCCTGAATTTTTGTCTCCTATGAGGGTAGATGTATATTGACCATTCTGTATAAAATAATCTTCCAGGGTAGTTGTGAAGTAAAGTTATTCCACAAACAGTGTGCCTAATTTGGGCACTTTTATGACAACGAGTGCTTGTGTTGGAACTGGTCCTGAGTGGTTCTGGTTGGTCCATTTACCCAGGAATGGTGTCTTATTTGTGGGTAGATGTATACTTCACAATTTTGTGTAAAATTAGTCTTCCAGGGAGGTTCTGGGGGGATGTTAGGCAAGAATAAGTGCCCAAATTGGGGTAAATTGCGTCAAAAATAGTGGTTGTCTTGGAACTGGTCTTGGGTGGTTCTGGTTGGTCCATTTACCCTGAATTTTTGTCTCATATGAGGGGAGATGTATATTGACCATTTTCTATAAAATAATCTTCCAGGGAGTTTCTGGGTGGATGTTAGGCAAGAATAAGTGTCCAAATTGGGGTAATTTTCGTTAAAAATAGTGGTTGCATTGGTACTGGTCTTGGGTGGTTCTGTTTGGTCCATTTAACCTGAATTTTTGTCTCATATGAGGGTAGATGTATATTGACCATTCTGTATAAAATAATCTTCCAGGGTAGTTGTGAAGTAAAGTTATTCCACAAACAGTGTGCCTAATTTGGGCACTTTTATGACAACGAGTGCTTGTATTGGAACTGGTCCTGATTGGTTCTGGTTGGTCCATTTACCCAGGAATGGTGTCTTATTTGTGGGTAGATGTATAATTCACAATATTGTGTAAAATTAGTCTTCCAGGGAGGTTCTGGGGGGATGTTAGGCAAGAATAAGTGTCCAAATTGGGGTAATTTTCGTTAAAAATAGTGGTTGCATTGGAACTGGTCTTGGGTGGTTCTGTTTGGTCCATTTAACCTGAATTTTTGTCTCATATGAGGGTAGATGTATATTGACCATTCTGTATAAAATAATCTTCCAGGGTAGTGAAGTAAAGTTATTCCACAAACAGTGTGCCTAATTTGGGCACTTTTATGACAACGAGTGCTTGTGTTGGAACTGGTCCTGAGTGGTTCTGGTTGGTCCATTTACCCAGGAATGGTGTCTTATTTGTGGGTAGATGTATACTTCACAATTTTGTGTAAAATTAGTCTTCCAGGGAGGTTCTGGGGGGATGTTAGGCAAGAATAAGTGCCCAAATTGGGGTAAATTGCGTCAAAAATAGTGGTTGTCTTGGAACTGGTCTTGGGTGGTTCTGGTTGGTCCATTTACCCTGAATTTTTGTCTCCTATGAGGGTAGATGTATATTGACCATTCTGTATAAAATAATCTTCCAGGGTAGTTGTGAAGTAAAGTTATTCCACAAACAGTGTGCCTAATTTGGGCACTTTTATGACAACGAGTGCTTGTGTTGGAACTGGTCCTGAGTGGTTCTGGTTGGTCCATTTACCCAGGAATGGTGTCTTATTTGTGGGTAGATGTATACTTCACAATTTTGTGTAAAATTAGTCTTCCAGGGAGGTTCTGGGGGGATGTTAGGCAAGAATAAGTGCCCAAATTGGGGTAAATTGCGTCAAAAATAGTGGTTGTCTTGGAACTGGTCTTGGGTGGTTCTGGTTGGTCCATTTACCCTGAATTTTTGTCTCCTATGAGGGTAGATGTATATTGACCATTCTGTATAAAATAATCTTCCAGGGTAGTTGTGAAGTAAAGTTATTCCACAAACAGTGTGCCTAATTTGGGCACTTTTATGACAACGAGTGCTTGTATTGGAACTGGTCCTGATTGGTTCTGGTTGGTCCATTTACCCAGGAATGGTGTCTTATTTGTGGGTAGATGTATAATTCACAATATTGTGTAAAATTAGTCTTCCAGGGAGGTTCTGGGGGGATGTTAGGCAAGAATAAGTCCAAATTGGGGTAATTTTCGTTAAAAATAGTGGTTGCATTGGAACTGGTCTTGGGTGGTTCTGTTTGGTCCATTTAACCTGAATTTTTGTCTCATATGAGGGTAGATGTATATTGACCATTCTGTATAAAATAATCTTCCAGGGTAGTTGTGAAGTAAAGTTATTCCACAAACAGTGTGCCTAATTTGGGCACTTTTATGACAACGAGTGCTTGTGTTGGAACTGGTCCTGAGTGGTTCTGGTTGGTCCATTTACCCAGGAATGGTGTCTTATTTGTGGGTAGATGTATACTTCACAATTTTGTGTAAAATTAGTCTTCCAGGGAGGTTCTGGGGGGATGTTAGGCAAGAATAAGTGCCCAAATTGGGGTAAATTGCGTCAAAAATAGTGGTTGTCTTGGAACTGGTCTTGGGTGGTTCTGGTTGGTCCATTTAACCTGAATTTTTGTCTCATATGAGGGTAGATGTATATTGTGCAGACAAAGTGCAGACATGAATATCGGGCACTGGAGGTGATTTTCCTGGGTAAAAGACAGCCATAAACGTCGGCGCGACCAAATACGACGACATACGACCATTCTCAAAAGTGCCCAAAATGCACTAAAATTGGTTTTAAATCAGCACTCATCGATCAAATACAAATATTATATATTTAATACAAATATTTGACCTTTTTAAACATTAAAACCGGGCCCAGGAGGGTGATTTACCCGAAGAAATGACACTTTTGACCCGGCAATTTGACCCTAATTGCAGTAAAAAAAAATGTCCACAGTGTGGCAGAGTTCTGCGGGTTCCATAGCGGCCCAGTGCGTACTGGTTTGTATAAAAAGTAGCCCATTTCGGTTCTGGGGGGTTATTTTCCCCGGAAAAAGTGCCTAAAATGTGGGTGCATGTATTATTGATGATTTTGTGTAAAATTAGTCTTCCAGGGAGGTTCTGGGGGGATTTTAAGCCAGAAATAGTGCCCCAAATTGGGGTAAATTGCGTCAAAAATAGTGGTTGCATTATAACCGGTCTTGTGTGGTTCTGGTTGGTCCATTTAACCTGAATTTTTGTCTCATATGAGGGTAGATGTATATTGACCATTCTGTATAAAATAATCTTCCAGGGTAGTTGTGAAG
Source organism: Stigmatopora argus (assembly GCF_051989625.1). Classification (NCBI taxonomy): domain Eukaryota; kingdom Metazoa; phylum Chordata; class Actinopteri; order Syngnathiformes; family Syngnathidae; genus Stigmatopora; species Stigmatopora argus. The sequence continues at coordinate 40,430 of NW_027520072.1, read as the reverse complement.
TAAAGTTATTCCACAAACAGTGTGCCTAATTTGGGCACTTTTATGACAACGAGTGCTTGTGTTGGAACTGGTCCTGAGTGGTTCTGGTTGGTCCATTTACCCAGGAATGGTGTCTTATTTGTGGGTAGATGTATACTTCACAATTTTGTGTAAAATTAGTCTTCCAGGGAGGTTCTGGGGGGATGTTAGGCAAGAATAAGTGTCCAAATTGGGGTAATTTTCGTTAAAAATAGTGGTTGCATTGGAACTGGTCTTGGGTGGTTCTGTTTGGTCCATTTAACCTGAATTTTTGTCTCATATGAGGGTAGATGTATATTGACCATTCTGTATAAAATAATCTTCCAGGGTAGTTGTGAAGTAAAGTTATTCCACAAACAGTGTGCCTAATTTGGGCACTTTTATGACAACGAGTGCTTGTGTTGGAACTGGTCCTGAGTGGTTCTGGTTGGTCCATTTACCCAGGAATGGTGTCTTATTTGTGGGTAGATGTATACTTCACAATTTTGTGTAAAATTAGTCTTCCAGGGAGGTTCTGGGGGGATGTTAGGCAAGAATAAGTGTCCAAATTGGGGTAATTTTCGTTAAAAATAGTGGTTGCATTGGAACTGGTCTTGGGTGGTTCTGTTTGGTCCATTTAACCTGAATTTTTGTCTCATATGAGGGTAGATGTATATTGACCATTCTGTATAAAATAATCTTCCAGGGTAGTTGTGAAGTAAAGTTATTCCACAAACAGTGTGCCTAATTTGGGCACTTTTATGACAACGAGTGCTTGTATTGGAACTGGTCCTGATTGGTTCTGGTTGGTCCATTTACCCAGGAATGGTGTCTTATTTGTGGGTAGATGTATAATTCACAATATTGTGTAAAATTAGTCTTCCAGGGAGGTTCTGGGGGGATGTTAGGCAAGAATAAGTGTCCAAATTGGGGTAATTTTCGTTAAAAATAGTGGTTGCATTGGAACTGGTCTTGGGTGGTTCTGTTTGGTCCATTTAACCTGAATTTTTGTCTCATATGAGGGTAGATGTATATTGACCATTCTGTATAAAATAATCTTCCAGGGTAGTTGTGAAGTAAAGTTATTCCACAAACAGTGTGCCTAATTTGGGCACTTTTATGACAACGAGTGCTTGTATTGGAACTGGTCCTGATTGGTTCTGGTTGGTCCATTTACCCAGGAATGGTGTCTTATTTGTGGGTAGATGTATAATTCACAATATTGTGTAAAATTAGTCTTCCAGGGAGGTTCTGGGGGGATGTTAGGCAAGAATAAGTGTCCAAATTGGGGTAATTTTCGTTAAAAATAGTGGTTGCATTGGAACTGGTCTTGGGTGGTTCTGTTTGGTCCATTTAACCTGAATTTTTGTCTCATATGAGGGTAGATGTATATTGACCATTCTGTATAAAATAATCTTCCAGGGTAGTGAAGTAAAGTTATTCCACAAACAGTGTGCCTAATTTGGGCACTTTTATGACAACGAGTGCTTGTGTTGGAACTGGTCCTGAGTGGTTCTGGTTGGTCCATTTACCCAGGAATGGTGTCTTATTTGTGGGTAGATGTATACTTCACAATTTTGTGTAAAATTAGTCTTCCAGGGAGGTTCTGGGGGGATGTTAGGCAAGAATAAGTGCCCAAATTGGGGTAAATTGCGTCAAAAATAGTGGTTGTCTTGGAACTGGTCTTGGGTGGTTCTGGTTGGTCCATTTACCCTGAATTTTTGTCTCCTATGAGGGTAGATGTATATTGACCATTCTGTATAAAATAATCTTCCAGGGTAGTTGTGAAGTAAAGTTATTCCACAAACAGTGTGCCTAATTTGGGCACTTTTATGACAACGAGTGCTTGTGTTGGAACTGGTCCTGAGTGGTTCTGGTTGGTCCATTTACCCAGGAATGGTGTCTTATTTGTGGGTAGATGTATACTTCACAATTTTGTGTAAAATTAGTCTTCCAGGGAGGTTCTGGGGGGATGTTAGGCAAGAATAAGTGCCCAAATTGGGGTAAATTGCGTCAAAAATAGTGGTTGTCTTGGAACTGGTCTTGGGTGGTTCTGGTTGGTCCATTTACCCTGAATTTTTGTCTCATATGAGGGGAGATGTATATTGACCATTTTCTATAAAATAATCTTCCAGGGAGTTTCTGGGTGGATGTTAGGCAAGAATAAGTGTCCAAATTGGGGTAATTTTCGTTAAAAATAGTGGTTGCATTGGTACTGGTCTTGGGTGGTTCTGTTTGGTCCATTTAACCTGAATTTTTGTCTCATATGAGGGTAGATGTATATTGACCATTCTGTATAAAATAATCTTCCAGGGTAGTTGTGAAGTAAAGTTATTCCACAAACAGTGTGCCTAATTTGGGCACTTTTATGACAACGAGTGCTTGTATTGGAACTGGTCCTGATTGGTTCTGGTTGGTCCATTTACCCAGGAATGGTGTCTTATTTGTGGGTAGATGTATAATTCACAATATTGTGTAAAATTAGTCTTCCAGGGAGGTTCTGGGGGGATGTTAGGCAAGAATAAGTGTCCAAATTGGGGTAATTTTCGTTAAAAATAGTGGTTGCATTGGAACTGGTCTTGGGTGGTTCTGTTTGGTCCATTTAACCTGAATTTTTGTCTCATATGAGGGTAGATGTATATTGACCATTCTGTATAAAATAATCTTCCAGGGTAGTGAAGTAAAGTTATTCCACAAACAGTGTGCCTAATTTGGGCACTTTTATGACAACGAGTGCTTGTGTTGGAACTGGTCCTGAGTGGTTCTGGTTGGTCCATTTACCCAGGAATGGTGTCTTATTTGTGGGTAGATGTATACTTCACAATTTTGTGTAAAATTAGTCTTCCAGGGAGGTTCTGGGGGGATGTTAGGCAAGAATAAGTGCCCAAATTGGGGTAAATTGCGTCAAAAATAGTGGTTGTCTTGGAACTGGTCTTGGGTGGTTCTGGTTGGTCCATTTACCCTGAATTTTTGTCTCCTATGAGGGTAGATGTATATTGACCATTCTGTATAAAATAATCTTCCAGGGTAGTTGTGAAGTAAAGTTATTCCACAAACAGTGTGCCTAATTTGGGCACTTTTATGACAACGAGTGCTTGTGTTGGAACTGGTCCTGAGTGGTTCTGGTTGGTCCATTTACCCAGGAATGGTGTCTTATTTGTGGGTAGATGTATACTTCACAATTTTGTGTAAAATTAGTCTTCCAGGGAGGTTCTGGGGGGATGTTAGGCAAGAATAAGTGCCCAAATTGGGGTAAATTGCGTCAAAAATAGTGGTTGTCTTGGAACTGGTCTTGGGTGGTTCTGGTTGGTCCATTTACCCTGAATTTTTGTCTCCTATGAGGGTAGATGTATATTGACCATTCTGTATAAAATAATCTTCCAGGGTAGTTGGGAAGTAAAGTTATGCCACAATCAATGTACCTAATATGGGCACTTTTATGACAACGAGTGCTTGTCTTGGAACTGGTCCTGAGCGGTTCTGGTTGGTCCATTTACCCTGAATTTTTGTCTCATATGAGGGGAGATGTATATTGACCATTTTCTATAAAATAATCTTCCAGGGAGTTTCTGGGTGGATGTTAGGCAAGAATAAGTGTCCAAATTGGGGTAATTTTCGTTAAAAATAGTGGTTGCATTGGAACTGGTCTTGGGTGGTTCTGTTTGGTCCATTTAACCTGAATTTTTGTCTCATATGAGGGTAGATGTATATTGACCATTCTGTATAAAATAATCTTCCAGGGTAGTTGTGAAGTAAAGTTATTCCACAAACAGTGTGCCTAATTTGGGCACTTTTATGACAACGAGTGCTTGTGTTGGAACTGGTCCTGAGTGGTTCTGGTTGGTCCATTTACCCAGGAATGGTGTCTTATTTGTGGGTAGATGTATACTTCACAATTTTGTGTAAAATTAGTCTTCCAGGGAGGTTCTGGGGGGATGTTAGGCAAGAATAAGTGCCCAAATTGGGGTAAATTGCGTCAAAAATAGTGGTTGTCTTGGAACTGGTCTTGGGTGGTTCTGGTTGGTCCATTTAACCTGAATTTTTGTCTCATATGAGGGTAGATGTATATTGTGCAGACAAAGTGCAGACATGAATATCGGGCACTGGAGGTGATTTTCCTGGGTAAAAGACAGCCATAAACGTCGGCGCGACCAAATACGACGACATACGACCATTCTCAAAAGTGCCCAAAATGCACTAAAATTGGTTTTAAATCAGCACTCATCGATCAAATACAAATATTATATATTTAATACAAATATTTGACCTTTTTAAACATTAAAACCGGGCCCAGGAGGGTGATTTACCCGAAGAAATGACACTTTTGACCCGGCAATTTGACCCTAATTGCAGTAAAAAAAAATGTCCACAGTGTGGCAGAGTTCTGCGGGTTCCATAGCGGCCCAGTGCGTACATTGGAACATGTGGAAAAAGTTGGAAAAATGTTAAAAATGGTCGAAAATGGTTAAAATCAACCCAGAAATAGTGCATCGAAAGCCCGCAGAAAGTTTTGGAAACGATCGGTAAATTTGGGAAAATGTCAAAAATGGTCGAAAATGTTTAAAATCAACCCAGGAATAGTGCATCGAAAGCCCGCAGAAAGTTTTGGAAACGATCGGTAAATTTGGGAAAATGTCAAAAATGGTCGAAAATGTTTAAAATCAACCCAGGAATAGTGCATCGAAAGCCCGCAGAAAGTTTTGGAAACGATCGGTAAATTTGGGAAAATGTCAAAAATGGTCGAAAATGTTTAAAATCAACCCAGGAATAGTGCATCGAAAGCCCGCAGAAAGTTTTGGAAAAGATCGGTAAATTTGGGAAAATGTCAAAAATGGTCGAAAATGTTTAAAATCAACCCAGGAATAGTGCATCGAAAGCCCGCAGAAATTTTTTCTGGGTCTACCAGCGCTAGAATTTTTTTTTGGGTCTACCAGGGGTAGAATTTTTTTTTTTTTTTTTTTAATTTTTAAAACGTTATTTAGCTCTAGGCGGCGTACAGGGCTCCACAGATGGGTTTGGGTTTGGGTTTGGGTTTGGGTTTGGGTTTGGGTTTGGGTTTGGGTTAGAGTTAGGGGTTGGGTTGGGGTCAACCCAGGCAAAGTGCAGACATGAATATCGGGCACTGGAGGTGATTTTCCTGGGTAAAAGACAGCCATAAACGTCGGCGCGACCAAATACGACGACATACGACCATTCTCAAAAGTGCCCAAAATGCACTAAAATTGGTTTTAAATCAGCACTCATCGATCAAATACAAATATTATATATTTAATACAAATATTTGACCTTTTTAAACATTAAAACCGGGCCCAGGAGGGTGATTTACCCGAAGAAATGACACTTTTGACCCGGCAATTTGACCCTAATTGCAGTAAAAAAAAATGTCCACAGTGTGGCAGAGTTCTGCGGGTTCCATAGCGGCCCAGTGCGTACTGGTTTGTATAAAAAGTAGCCCATTTCGGTTCTGGGGGGTTATTTTCCCCGGAAAAAGTGCCTAAAATGTGGGTGCATGTATTATTGATGATTTTGTGTAAAATTAGTCTTCCAGGGAGGTTCTGGGGGGATTTTAAGCCAGAAATAGTGCCCCAAATTGGGGTAAATTGCGTCAAAAATAGTGGTTGCATTATAACCGGTCTTGTGTGGTTCTGGTTGGTCCATTTAACCTGAATTTTTGTCTCATATGAGGGTAGATGTATATTGACCATTCTGTATAAAATAATCTTCCAGGGTAGTTGTGAAGTAAAGTTATTCCACAAACAGTGTGCCTAATTTGGGCACTTTTATGACAACGAGTGCTTGTGTTGGAACTGGTCCTGAGTGGTTCTGGTTGGTCCATTTACCCAGGAATGGTGTCTTATTTGTGGGTAGATGTATACTTCACAATTTTGTGTAAAATTAGTCTTCCAGGGAGGTTCTGGGGGGATGTTAGGCAAGAATAAGTGTCCAAATTGGGGTAATTTTCGTTAAAAATAGTGGTTGCATTGGAACTGGTCTTGGGTGGTTCTGTTTGGTCCATTTAACCTGAATTTTTGTCTCATATGAGGGTAGATGTATATTGACCATTCTGTATAAAATAATCTTCCAGGGTAGTTGTGAAGTAAAGTTATTCCACAAACAGTGTGCCTAATTTGGGCACTTTTATGACAACGAGTGCTTGTATTGGAACTGGTCCTGATTGGTTCTGGTTGGTCCATTTACCCAGGAATGGTGTCTTATTTGTGGGTAGATGTATAATTCACAATATTGTGTAAAATTAGTCTTCCAGGGAGGTTCTGGGGGGATGTTAGGCAAGAATAAGTGTCCAAATTGGGGTAATTTTCGTTAAAAATAGTGGTTGCATTGGAACTGGTCTTGGGTGGTTCTGTTTGGTCCATTTAACCTGAATTTTTGTCTCATATGAGGGTAGATGTATATTGACCATTCTGTATAAAATAATCTTCCAGGGTAGTGAAGTAAAGTTATTCCACAAACAGTGTGCCTAATTTGGGCACTTTTATGACAACGAGTGCTTGTGTTGGAACTGGTCCTGAGTGGTTCTGGTTGGTCCATTTACCCAGGAATGGTGTCTTATTTGTGGGTAGATGTATACTTCACAATTTTGTGTAAAATTAGTCTTCCAGGGAGGTTCTGGGGGGATGTTAGGCAAGAATAAGTGCCCAAATTGGGGTAAATTGCGTCAAAAATAGTGGTTGTCTTGGAACTGGTCTTGGGTGGTTCTGGTTGGTCCATTTACCCTGAATTTTTGTCTCCTATGAGGGTAGATGTATATTGACCATTCTGTATAAAATAATCTTCCAGGGTAGTTGTGAAGTAAAGTTATTCCACAAACAGTGTGCCTAATTTGGGCACTTTTATGACAACGAGTGCTTGTGTTGGAACTGGTCCTGAGTGGTTCTGGTTGGTCCATTTACCCAGGAATGGTGTCTTATTTGTGGGTAGATGTATACTTCACAATTTTGTGTAAAATTAGTCTTCCAGGGAGGTTCTGGGGGGATGTTAGGCAAGAATAAGTGCCCAAATTGGGGTAAATTGCGTCAAAAATAGTGGTTGTCTTGGAACTGGTCTTGGGTGGTTCTGGTTGGTCCATTTACCCTGAATTTTTGTCTCATATGAGGGGAGATGTATATTGACCATTTTCTATAAAATAATCTTCCAGGGAGTTTCTGGGTGGATGTTAGGCAAGAATAAGTGTCCAAATTGGGGTAATTTTCGTTAAAAATAGTGGTTGCATTGGTACTGGTCTTGGGTGGTTCTGTTTGGTCCATTTAACCTGAATTTTTGTCTCATATGAGGGTAGATGTATATTGACCATTCTGTATAAAATAATCTTCCAGGGTAGTTGTGAAGTAAAGTTATTCCACAAACAGTGTGCCTAATTTGGGCACTTTTATGACAACGAGTGCTTGTATTGGAACTGGTCCTGATTGGTTCTGGTTGGTCCATTTACCCAGGAATGGTGTCTTATTTGTGGGTAGATGTATAATTCACAATATTGTGTAAAATTAGTCTTCCAGGGAGGTTCTGGGGGGATGTTAGGCAAGAATAAGTGTCCAAATTGGGGTAATTTTCGTTAAAAATAGTGGTTGCATTGGAACTGGTCTTGGGTGGTTCTGTTTGGTCCATTTAACCTGAATTTTTGTCTCATATGAGGGTAGATGTATATTGACCATTCTGTATAAAATAATCTTCCAGGGTAGTGAAGTAAAGTTATTCCACAAACAGTGTGCCTAATTTGGGCACTTTTATGACAACGAGTGCTTGTGTTGGAACTGGTCCTGAGTGGTTCTGGTTGGTCCATTTACCCAGGAATGGTGTCTTATTTGTGGGTAGATGTATACTTCACAATTTTGTGTAAAATTAGTCTTCCAGGGAGGTTCTGGGGGGATGTTAGGCAAGAATAAGTGCCCAAATTGGGGTAAATTGCGTCAAAAATAGTGGTTGTCTTGGAACTGGTCTTGGGTGGTTCTGGTTGGTCCATTTACCCTGAATTTTTGTCTCCTATGAGGGTAGATGTATATTGACCATTCTGTATAAAATAATCTTCCAGGGTAGTTGTGAAGTAAAGTTATTCCACAAACAGTGTGCCTAATTTGGGCACTTTTATGACAACGAGTGCTTGTGTTGGAACTGGTCCTGAGTGGTTCTGGTTGGTCCATTTACCCAGGAATGGTGTCTTATTTGTGGGTAGATGTATACTTCACAATTTTGTGTAAAATTAGTCTTCCAGGGAGGTTCTGGGGGGATGTTAGGCAAGAATAAGTGTCCAAATTGGGGTAATTTTCGTTAAAAATAGTGGTTGCATTGGAACTGGTCTTGGGTGGTTCTGTTTGGTCCATTTAACCTGAATTTTTGTCTCATATGAGGGTAGATGTATATTGACCATTCTGTATAAAATAATCTTCCAGGGTAGTTGTGAAGTAAAGTTATTCCACAAACAGTGTGCCTAATTTGGGCACTTTTATGACAACGAGTGCTTGTATTGGAACTGGTCCTGATTGGTTCTGGTTGGTCCATTTACCCAGGAATGGTGTCTTATTTGTGGGTAGATGTATAATTCACAATATTGTGTAAAATTAGTCTTCCAGGGAGGTTCTGGGGGGATGTTAGGCAAGAATAAGTGTCCAAATTGGGGTAATTTTCGTTAAAAATAGTGGTTGCATTGGAACTGGTCTTGGGTGGTTCTGTTTGGTCCATTTAACCTGAATTTTTGTCTCATATGAGGGTAGATGTATATTGACCATTCTGTATAAAATAATCTTCCAGGGTAGTTGTGAAGTAAAGTTATTCCACAAACAGTGTGCCTAATTTGGGCACTTTTATGACAACGAGTGCTTGTGTTGGAACTGGTCCTGAGTGGTTCTGGTTGGTCCATTTACCCAGGAATGGTGTCTTATTTGTGGGTAGATGTATACTTCACAATTTTGTGTAAAATTAGTCTTCCAGGGAGGTTCTGGGGGGATGTTAGGCAAGAATAAGTGCCCAAATTGGGGTAAATTGCGTCAAAAATAGTGGTTGTCTTGGAACTGGTCTTGGGTGGTTCTGGTTGGTCCATTTAACCTGAATTTTTGTCTCATATGAGGGTAGATGTATATTGTGCAGACAAAGTGCAGACATGAATATCGGGCACTGGAGGTGATTTTCCTGGGTAAAAGACAGCCATAAACGTCGGCGCGACCAAATACGACGACATACGACCATTCTCAAAAGTGCCCAAAATGCACTAAAATTGGTTTTAAATCAGCACTCATCGATCAAATACAAATATTATATATTTAATACAAATATTTGACCTTTTTAAACATTAAAACCGGGCCCAGGAGGGTGATTTACCCGAAGAAATGACACTTTTGACCCGGCAATTTGACCCTAATTGCAGTAAAAAAAAATGTCCACAGTGTGGCAGAGTTCTGCGGGTTCCATAGCGGCCCAGTGCGTACTGGTTTGTATAAAAAGTAGCCCATTTCGGTTCTGGGGGGTTATTTTCCCCGGAAAAAGTGCCTAAAATGTGGGTGCATGTATTATTGATGATTTTGTGTAAAATTAGTCTTCCAGGGAGGTTCTGGGGGGATTTTAAGCCAGAAATAGTGCCCCAAATTGGGGTAAATTGCGTCAAAAATAGTGGTTGCATTATAACCGGTCTTGTGTGGTTCTGGTTGGTCCATTTAACCTGAATTTTTGTCTCATATGAGGGTAGATGTATATTGACCATTCTGTATAAAATAATCTTCCAGGGTAGTTGTGAAGTAAAGTTATTCCACAAACAGTGTGCCTAATTTGGGCACTTTTATGACAACGAGTGCTTGTATTGGAACTGGTCCTGATTGGTTCTGGTTGGTCCATTTACCCAGGAATGGTGTCTTATTTGTGGGTAGATGTATAATTCACAATATTGTGTAAAATTAGTCTTCCAGGGAGGTTCTGGGGGGATGTTAGGCAAGAATAAGTGTCCAAATTGGGGTAATTTTCGTTAAAAATAGTGGTTGCATTGGAACTGGTCTTGGGTGGTTCTGTTTGGTCCATTTAACCTGAATTTTTGTCTCATATGAGGGTAGATGTATATTGACCATTCTGTATAAAATAATCTTCCAGGGTAGTGAAGTAAAGTTATTCCACAAACAGTGTGCCTAATTTGGGCACTTTTATGACAACGAGTGCTTGTGTTGGAACTGGTCCTGAGTGGTTCTGGTTGGTCCATTTACCCAGGAATGGTGTCTTATTTGTGGGTAGATGTATACTTCACAATTTTGTGTAAAATTAGTCTTCCAGGGAGGTTCTGGGGGGATGTTAGGCAAGAATAAGTGCCCAAATTGGGGTAAATTGCGTCAAAAATAGTGGTTGTCTTGGAACTGGTCTTGGGTGGTTCTGGTTGGTCCATTTACCCTGAATTTTTGTCTCCTATGAGGGTAGATGTATATTGACCATTCTGTATAAAATAATCTTCCAGGGTAGTTGTGAAGTAAAGTTATTCCACAAACAGTGTGCCTAATTTGGGCACTTTTATGACAACGAGTGCTTGTGTTGGAACTGGTCCTGAGTGGTTCTGGTTGGTCCATTTACCCAGGAATGGTGTCTTATTTGTGGGTAGATGTATACTTCACAATTTTGTGTAAAATTAGTCTTCCAGGGAGGTTCTGGGGGGATGTTAGGCAAGAATAAGTGCCCAAATTGGGGTAAATTGCGTCAAAAATAGTGGTTGTCTTGGAACTGGTCTTGGGTGGTTCTGGTTGGTCCATTTACCCTGAATTTTTGTCTCATATGAGGGGAGATGTATATTGACCATTTTCTATAAAATAATCTTCCAGGGAGTTTCTGGGTGGATGTTAGGCAAGAATAAGTGTCCAAATTGGGGTAATTTTCGTTAAAAATAGTGGTTGCATTGGTACTGGTCTTGGGTGGTTCTGTTTGGTCCATTTAACCTGAATTTTTGTCTCATATGAGGGTAGATGTATATTGACCATTCTGTATAAAATAATCTTCCAGGGTAGTTGTGAAGTAAAGTTATTCCACAAACAGTGTGCCTAATTTGGGCACTTTTATGACAACGAGTGCTTGTATTGGAACTGGTCCTGATTGGTTCTGGTTGGTCCATTTACCCAGGAATGGTGTCTTATTTGTGGGTAGATGTATAATTCACAATATTGTGTAAAATTAGTCTTCCAGGGAGGTTCTGGGGGGATGTTAGGCAAGAATAAGTGTCCAAATTGGGGTAATTTTCGTTAAAAATAGTGGTTGCATTGGAACTGGTCTTGGGTGGTTCTGTTTGGTCCATTTAACCTGAATTTTTGTCTCATATGAGGGTAGATGTATATTGACCATTCTGTATAAAATAATCTTCCAGGGTAGTGAAGTAAAGTTATTCCACAAACAGTGTGCCTAATTTGGGCACTTTTATGACAACGAGTGCTTGTGTTGGAACTGGTCCTGAGTGGTTCTGGTTGGTCCATTTACCCAGGAATGGTGTCTTATTTGTGGGTAGATGTATACTTCACAATTTTGTGTAAAATTAGTCTTCCAGGGAGGTTCTGGGGGGATGTTAGGCAAGAATAAGTGCCCAAATTGGGGTAAATTGCGTCAAAAATAGTGGTTGTCTTGGAACTGGTCTTGGGTGGTTCTGGTTGGTCCATTTACCCTGAATTTTTGTCTCCTATGAGGGTAGATGTATATTGACCATTCTGTATAAAATAATCTTCCAGGGTAGTTGTGAAGTAAAGTTATTCCACAAACAGTGTGCCTAATTTGGGCACTTTTATGACAACGAGTGCTTGTGTTGGAACTGGTCCTGAGTGGTTCTGGTTGGTCCATTTACCCAGGAATGGTGTCTTATTTGTGGGTAGATGTATACTTCACAATTTTGTGTAAAATTAGTCTTCCAGGGAGGTTCTGGGGGGATGTTAGGCAAGAATAAGTGCCCAAATTGGGGTAAATTGCGTCAAAAATAGTGGTTGTCTTGGAACTGGTCTTGGGTGGTTCTGGTTGGTCCATTTACCCTGAATTTTTGTCTCCTATGAGGGTAGATGTATATTGACCATTCTGTATAAAATAATCTTCCAGGGTAGTTGGGAAGTAAAGTTATGCCACAATCAATGTACCTAATATGGGCACTTTTATGACAACGAGTGCTTGTCTTGGAACTGGTCCTGAGCGGTTCTGGTTGGTCCATTTACCCTGAATTTTTGTCTCATATGAGGGGAGATGTATATTGACCATTTTCTATAAAATAATCTTCCAGGGAGTTTCTGGGTGGATGTTAGGCAAGAATAAGTGTCCAAATTGGGGTAATTTTCGTTAAAAATAGTGGTTGCATTGGAACTGGTCTTGGGTGGTTCTGTTTGGTCCATTTAACCTGAATTTTTGTCTCATATGAGGGTAGATGTATATTGACCATTCTGTATAAAATAATCTTCCAGGGTAGTTGTGAAGTAAAGTTATTCCACAAACAGTGTGCCTAATTTGGGCACTTTTATGACAACGAGTGCTTGTGTTGGAACTGGTCCTGAGTGGTTCTGGTTGGTCCATTTACCCAGGAATGGTGTCTTATTTGTGGGTAGATGTATACTTCACAATTTTGTGTAAAATTAGTCTTCCAGGGAGGTTCTGGGGGGATGTTAGGCAAGAATAAGTGCCCAAATTGGGGTAAATTGCGTCAAAAATAGTGGTTGTCTTGGAACTGGTCTTGGGTGGTTCTGGTTGGTCCATTTAACCTGAATTTTTGTCTCATATGAGGGTAGATGTATATTGTGCAGACAAAGTGCAGACATGAATATCGGGCACTGGAGGTGATTTTCCTGGGTAAAAGACAGCCATAAACGTCGGCGCGACCAAATACGACGACATACGACCATTCTCAAAAGTGCCCAAAATGCACTAAAATTGGTTTTAAATCAGCACTCATCGATCAAATACAAATATTATATATTTAATACAAATATTTGACCTTTTTAAACATTAAAACCGGGCCCAGGAGGGTGATTTACCCGAAGAAATGACACTTTTGACCCGGCAATTTGACCCTAATTGCAGTAAAAAAAAATGTCCACAGTGTGGCAGAGTTCTGCGGGTTCCATAGCGGCCCAGTGCGTACTGGTTTGTATAAAAAGTAGCCCATTTCGGTTCTGGGGGGTTATTTTCCCCGGAAAAAGTGCCTAAAATGTGGGTGCATGTATTATTGATGATTTTGTGTAAAATTAGTCTTCCAGGGAGGTTCTGGGGGGATTTTAAGCCAGAAATAGTGCCCCAAATTGGGGTAAATTGCGTCAAAAATAGTGGTTGCATTATAACCGGTCTTGTGTGGTTCTGGTTGGTCCATTTAACCTGAATTTTTGTCTCATATGAGGGTAGATGTATATTGACCATTCTGTATAAAATAATCTTCCAGGGTAGTTGTGAAGTAAAGTTATTCCACAAACAGTGTGCCTAATTTGGGCACTTTTATGACAACGAGTGCTTGTGTTGGAACTGGTCCTGAGTGGTTCTGGTTGGTCCATTTACCCAGGAATGGTGTCTTATTTGTGGGTAGATGTATACTTCACAATTTTGTGTAAAATTAGTCTTCCAGGGAGGTTCTGGGGGGATGTTAGGCAAGAATAAGTGTCCAAATTGGGGTAATTTTCGTTAAAAATAGTGGTTGCATTGGAACTGGTCTTGGGTGGTTCTGTTTGGTCCATTTAACCTGAATTTTTGTCTCATATGAGGGTAGATGTATATTGACCATTCTGTATAAAATAATCTTCCAGGGTAGTTGTGAAGTAAAGTTATTCCACAAACAGTGTGCCTAATTTGGGCACTTTTATGACAACGAGTGCTTGTATTGGAACTGGTCCTGATTGGTTCTGGTTGGTCCATTTACCCAGGAATGGTGTCTTATTTGTGGGTAGATGTATAATTCACAATATTGTGTAAAATTAGTCTTCCAGGGAGGTTCTGGGGGGATGTTAGGCAAGAATAAGTGTCCAAATTGGGGTAATTTTCGTTAAAAATAGTGGTTGCATTGGAACTGGTCTTGGGTGGTTCTGTTTGGTCCATTTAACCTGAATTTTTGTCTCATATGAGGGTAGATGTATATTGACCATTCTGTATAAAATAATCTTCCAGGGTAGTTGTGAAGTAAAGTTATTCCACAAACAGTGTGCCTAATTTGGGCACTTTTATGACAACGAGTGCTTGTATTGGAACTGGTCCTGATTGGTTCTGGTTGGTCCATTTACCCAGGAATGGTGTCTTATTTGTGGGTAGATGTATAATTCACAATATTGTGTAAAATTAGTCTTCCAGGGAGGTTCTGGGGGGATGTTAGGCAAGAATAAGTGTCCAAATTGGGGTAATTTTCGTTAAAAATAGTGGTTGCATTGGAACTGGTCTTGGGTGGTTCTGTTTGGTCCATTTAACCTGAATTTTTGTCTCATATGAGGGTAGATGTATATTGACCATTCTGTATAAAATAATCTTCCAGGGTAGTTGTGAAGTAAAGTTATTCCACAAACAGTGTGCCTAATTTGGGCACTTTTATGACAACGAGTGCTTGTATTGGAACTGGTCCTGATTGGTTCTGGTTGGTCCATTTACCCAGGAATGGTGTCTTATTTGTGGGTAGATGTATAATTCACAATATTGTGTAAAATTAGTCTTCCAGGGAGGTTCTGGGGGGATGTTAGGCAAGAATAAGTGTCCAAATTGGGGTAATTTTCGTTAAAAATAGTGGTTGCATTGGAACTGGTCTTGGGTGGTTCTGTTTGGTCCATTTAACCTGAATTTTTGTCTCATATGAGGGTAGATGTATATTGACCATTCTGTATAAAATAATCTTCCAGGGTAGTGAAGTAAAGTTATTCCACAAACAGTGTGCCTAATTTGGGCACTTTTATGACAACGAGTGCTTGTGTTGGAACTGGTCCTGAGTGGTTCTGGTTGGTCCATTTACCCAGGAATGGTGTCTTATTTGTGGGTAGATGTATACTTCACAATTTTGTGTAAAATTAGTCTTCCAGGGAGGTTCTGGGGGGATGTTAGGCAAGAATAAGTGCCCAAATTGGGGTAAATTGCGTCAAAAATAGTGGTTGTCTTGGAACTGGTCTTGGGTGGTTCTGGTTGGTCCATTTACCCTGAATTTTTGTCTCCTATGAGGGTAGATGTATATTGACCATTCTGTATAAAATAATCTTCCAGGGTAGTTGTGAAGTAAAGTTATTCCACAAACAGTGTGCCTAATTTGGGCACTTTTATGACAACGAGTGCTTGTGTTGGAACTGGTCCTGAGTGGTTCTGGTTGGTCCATTTACCCAGGAATGGTGTCTTATTTGTGGGTAGATGTATACTTCACAATTTTGTGTAAAATTAGTCTTCCAGGGAGGTTCTGGGGGGATGTTAGGCAAGAATAAGTGCCCAAATTGGGGTAAATTGCGTCAAAAATAGTGGTTGTCTTGGAACTGGTCTTGGGTGGTTCTGGTTGGTCCATTTACCCTGAATTTTTGTCTCATATGAGGGGAGATGTATATTGACCATTTTCTATAAAATAATCTTCCAGGGAGTTTCTGGGTGGATGTTAGGCAAGAATAAGTGTCCAAATTGGGGTAATTTTCGTTAAAAATAGTGGTTGCATTGGTACTGGTCTTGGGTGGTTCTGTTTGGTCCATTTAACCTGAATTTTTGTCTCATATGAGGGTAGATGTATATTGACCATTCTGTATAAAATAATCTTCCAGGGTAGTTGTGAAGTAAAGTTATTCCACAAACAGTGTGCCTAATTTGGGCACTTTTATGACAACGAGTGCTTGTATTGGAACTGGTCCTGATTGGTTCTGGTTGGTCCATTTACCCAGGAATGGTGTCTTATTTGTGGGTAGATGTATAATTCACAATATTGTGTAAAATTAGTCTTCCAGGGAGGTTCTGGGGGGATGTTAGGCAAGAATAAGTGTCCAAATTGGGGTAATTTTCGTTAAAAATAGTGGTTGCATTGGAACTGGTCTTGGGTGGTTCTGTTTGGTCCATTTAACCTGAATTTTTGTCTCATATGAGGGTAGATGTATATTGACCATTCTGTATAAAATAATCTTCCAGGGTAGTGAAGTAAAGTTATTCCACAAACAGTGTGCCTAATTTGGGCACTTTTATGACAACGAGTGCTTGTGTTGGAACTGGTCCTGAGTGGTTCTGGTTGGTCCATTTACCCAGGAATGGTGTCTTATTTGTGGGTAGATGTATACTTCACAATTTTGTGTAAAATTAGTCTTCCAGGGAGGTTCTGGGGGGATGTTAGGCAAGAATAAGTGCCCAAATTGGGGTAAATTGCGTCAAAAATAGTGGTTGTCTTGGAACTGGTCTTGGGTGGTTCTGGTTGGTCCATTTACCCTGAATTTTTGTCTCCTATGAGGGTAGATGTATATTGACCATTCTGTATAAAATAATCTTCCAGGGTAGTTGTGAAGTAAAGTTATTCCACAAACAGTGTGCCTAATTTGGGCACTTTTATGACAACGAGTGCTTGTGTTGGAACTGGTCCTGAGTGGTTCTGGTTGGTCCATTTACCCAGGAATGGTGTCTTATTTGTGGGTAGATGTATACTTCACAATTTTGTGTAAAATTAGTCTTCCAGGGAGGTTCTGGGGGGATGTTAGGCAAGAATAAGTGCCCAAATTGGGGTAAATTGCGTCAAAAATAGTGGTTGTCTTGGAACTGGTCTTGGGTGGTTCTGGTTGGTCCATTTACCCTGAATTTTTGTCTCCTATGAGGGTAGATGTATATTGACCATTCTGTATAAAATAATCTTCCAGGGTAGTTGGGAAGTACAGTTATGCCACAATCAATGTACCTAATATGGGCACTTTTATGACAACGAGTGCTTGTCTTGGAACTGGTCCTGAGCGGTTCTGGTTGGTCCATTTACCCTGAATTTTTGTCTCATATGAGGGGAGATGTATATTGACCATTTTCTATAAAATAATCTTCCAGGGAGTTTCTGGGTGGATGTTAGGCAAGAATAAGTGTCCAAATTGGGGTAATTTTCGTTAAAAATAGTGGTTGCATTGGAACTGGTCTTGGGTGGTTCTGTTTGGTCCATTTAACCTGAATTTTTGTCTCATATGAGGGTAGATGTATATTGACCATTCTGTATAAAATAATCTTCCAGGGTAGTTGTGAAGTAAAGTTATTCCACAAACAGTGTGCCTAATTTGGGCACTTTTATGACAACGAGTGCTTGTGTTGGAACTGGTCCTGAGTGGTTCTGGTTGGTCCATTTACCCAGGAATGGTGTCTTATTTGTGGGTAGATGTATACTTCACAATTTTGTGTAAAATTAGTCTTCCAGGGAGGTTCTGGGGGGATGTTAGGCAAGAATAAGTGCCCAAATTGGGGTAAATTGCGTCAAAAATAGTGGTTGTCTTGGAACTGGTCTTGGGTGGTTCTGGTTGGTCCATTTAACCTGAATTTTTGTCTCATATGAGGGTAGATGTATATTGTGCAGACAAAGTGCAGACATGAATATCGGGCACTGGAGGTGATTTTCCTGGGTAAAAGACAGCCATAAACGTCGGCGCGACCAAATACGACGACATACGACCATTCTCAAAAGTGCCCAAAATGCACTAAAATTGGTTTTAAATCAGCACTCATCGATCAAATACAAATATTATATATTTAATACAAATATTTGACCTTTTTAAACATTAAAACCGGGCCCAGGAGGGTGATTTACCCGAAGAAATGACACTTTTGACCCGGCAATTTGACCCTAATTGCAGTAAAAAAAAATGTCCACAGTGTGGCAGAGTTCTGCGGGTTCCATAGCGGCCCAGTGCGTACATTGGAACATGTGGAAAAAGTTGGAAAAATGTTAAAAATGGTCGAAAATGGTTAAAATCAACCCAGAAATAGTGCATCGAAAGCCCGCAGAAAGTTTTGGAAACGATCGGTAAATTTGGGAAAATGTCAAAAATGGTCGAAAATGTTTAAAATCAACCCAGGAATAGTGCATCGAAAGCCCGCAGAAAGTTTTGGAAACGATCGGTAAATTTGGGAAAATGTCAAAAATGGTCGAAAATGTTTAAAATCAACCCAGGAATAGTGCATCGAAAGCCCGCAGAAAGTTTTGGAAACGATCGGTAAATTTGGGAAAATGTCAAAAATGGTCGAAAATGTTTAAAATCAACCCAGGAATAGTGCATCGAAAGCCCGCAGAAAGTTTTGGAAAAGATCGGTAAATTTGGGAAAATGTCAAAAATGGTCGAAAATGTTTAAAATCAACCCAGGAATAGTGCATCGAAAGCCCGCAGAAATTTTTTCTGGGTCTACCAGCGCTAGAATTTTTTTTTGGGTCTACCAGGGGTAGAATTTTTTTTTTTTTTTTTTTAATTTTTAAAACGTTATTTAGCTCTAGGCGGCGTACAGGGCTCCACAGATGGGTTTGGGTTTGGGTTTGGGTTTGGGTTTGGGTTTGGGTTTGGGTTTGGGTTAGAGTTAGGGGTTGGGTTGGGGTCAACCCAGGCAAAGTGCAGACATGAATATCGGGCACTGGAGGTGATTTTCCTGGGTAAAAGACAGCCATAAACGTCGGCGCGACCAAATACGACGACATACGACCATTCTCAAAAGTGCCCAAAATGCACTAAAATTGGTTTTAAATCAGCACTCATCGATCAAATACAAATATTATATATTTAATACAAATATTTGACCTTTTTAAACATTAAAACCGGGCCCAGGAGGGTGATTTACCCGAAGAAATGACACTTTTGACCCGGCAATTTGACCCTAATTGCAGTAAAAAAAAATGTCCACAGTGTGGCAGAGTTCTGCGGGTTCCATAGCGGCCCAGTGCGTACTGGTTTGTATAAAAAGTAGCCCATTTCGGTTCTGGGGGGTTATTTTCCCCGGAAAAAGTGCCTAAAATGTGGGTGCATGTATTATTGATGATTTTGTGTAAAATTAGTCTTCCAGGGAGGTTCTGGGGGGATTTTAAGCCAGAAATAGTGCCCCAAATTGGGGTAAATTGCGTCAAAAATAGTGGTTGCATTATAACCGGTCTTGTGTGGTTCTGGTTGGTCCATTTAACCTGAATTTTTGTCTCATATGAGGGTAGATGTATATTGACCATTCTGTATAAAATAATCTTCCAGGGTAGTTGTGAAGTAAAGTTATTCCACAAACAGTGTGCCTAATTTGGGCACTTTTATGACAACGAGTGCTTGTGTTGGAACTGGTCCTGAGTGGTTCTGGTTGGTCCATTTACCCAGGAATGGTGTCTTATTTGTGGGTAGATGTATACTTCACAATTTTGTGTAAAATTAGTCTTCCAGGGAGGTTCTGGGGGGATGTTAGGCAAGAATAAGTGTCCAAATTGGGGTAATTTTCGTTAAAAATAGTGGTTGCATTGGAACTGGTCTTGGGTGGTTCTGTTTGGTCCATTTAACCTGAATTTTTGTCTCATATGAGGGTAGATGTATATTGACCATTCTGTATAAAATAATCTTCCAGGGTAGTTGTGAAGTAAAGTTATTCCACAAACAGTGTGCCTAATTTGGGCACTTTTATGACAACGAGTGCTTGTATTGGAACTGGTCCTGATTGGTTCTGGTTGGTCCATTTACCCAGGAATGGTGTCTTATTTGTGGGTAGATGTATAATTCACAATATTGTGTAAAATTAGTCTTCCAGGGAGGTTCTGGGGGGATGTTAGGCAAGAATAAGTGTCCAAATTGGGGTAATTTTCGTTAAAAATAGTGGTTGCATTGGAACTGGTCTTGGGTGGTTCTGTTTGGTCCATTTAACCTGAATTTTTGTCTCATATGAGGGTAGATGTATATTGACCATTCTGTATAAAATAATCTTCCAGGGTAGTGAAGTAAAGTTATTCCACAAACAGTGTGCCTAATTTGGGCACTTTTATGACAACGAGTGCTTGTGTTGGAACTGGTCCTGAGTGGTTCTGGTTGGTCCATTTACCCAGGAATGGTGTCTTATTTGTGGGTAGATGTATACTTCACAATTTTGTGTAAAATTAGTCTTCCAGGGAGGTTCTGGGGGGATGTTAGGCAAGAATAAGTGCCCAAATTGGGGTAAATTGCGTCAAAAATAGTGGTTGTCTTGGAACTGGTCTTGGGTGGTTCTGGTTGGTCCATTTACCCTGAATTTTTGTCTCCTATGAGGGTAGATGTATATTGACCATTCTGTATAAAATAATCTTCCAGGGTAGTTGTGAAGTAAAGTTATTCCACAAACAGTGTGCCTAATTTGGGCACTTTTATGACAACGAGTGCTTGTGTTGGAACTGGTCCTGAGTGGTTCTGGTTGGTCCATTTACCCAGGAATGGTGTCTTATTTGTGGGTAGATGTATACTTCACAATTTTGTGTAAAATTAGTCTTCCAGGGAGGTTCTGGGGGGATGTTAGGCAAGAATAAGTGCCCAAATTGGGGTAAATTGCGTCAAAAATAGTGGTTGTCTTGGAACTGGTCTTGGGTGGTTCTGGTTGGTCCATTTACCCTGAATTTTTGTCTCATATGAGGGGAGATGTATATTGACCATTTTCTATAAAATAATCTTCCAGGGAGTTTCTGGGTGGATGTTAGGCAAGAATAAGTGTCCAAATTGGGGTAATTTTCGTTAAAAATAGTGGTTGCATTGGTACTGGTCTTGGGTGGTTCTGTTTGGTCCATTTAACCTGAATTTTTGTCTCATATGAGGGTAGATGTATATTGACCATTCTGTATAAAATAATCTTCCAGGGTAGTTGTGAAGTAAAGTTATTCCACAAACAGTGTGCCTAATTTGGGCACTTTTATGACAACGAGTGCTTGTATTGGAACTGGTCCTGATTGGTTCTGGTTGGTCCATTTACCCAGGAATGGTGTCTTATTTGTGGGTAGATGTATAATTCACAATATTGTGTAAAATTAGTCTTCCAGGGAGGTTCTGGGGGGATGTTAGGCAAGAATAAGTGTCCAAATTGGGGTAATTTTCGTTAAAAATAGTGGTTGCATTGGAACTGGTCTTGGGTGGTTCTGTTTGGTCCATTTAACCTGAATTTTTGTCTCATATGAGGGTAGATGTATATTGACCATTCTGTATAAAATAATCTTCCAGGGTAGTGAAGTAAAGTTATTCCACAAACAGTGTGCCTAATTTGGGCACTTTTATGACAACGAGTGCTTGTGTTGGAACTGGTCCTGAGTGGTTCTGGTTGGTCCATTTACCCAGGAATGGTGTCTTATTTGTGGGTAGATGTATACTTCACAATTTTGTGTAAAATTAGTCTTCCAGGGAGGTTCTGGGGGGATGTTAGGCAAGAATAAGTGCCCAAATTGGGGTAAATTGCGTCAAAAATAGTGGTTGTCTTGGAACTGGTCTTGGGTGGTTCTGGTTGGTCCATTTACCCTGAATTTTTGTCTCCTATGAGGGTAGATGTATATTGACCATTCTGTATAAAATAATCTTCCAGGGTAGTTGTGAAGTAAAGTTATTCCACAAACAGTGTGCCTAATTTGGGCACTTTTATGACAACGAGTGCTTGTGTTGGAACTGGTCCTGAGTGGTTCTGGTTGGTCCATTTACCCAGGAATGGTGTCTTATTTGTGGGTAGATGTATACTTCACAATTTTGTGTAAAATTAGTCTTCCAGGGAGGTTCTGGGGGGATGTTAGGCAAGAATAAGTGTCCAAATTGGGGTAATTTTCGTTAAAAATAGTGGTTGCATTGGAACTGGTCTTGGGTGGTTCTGTTTGGTCCATTTAACCTGAATTTTTGTCTCATATGAGGGTAGATGTATATTGACCATTCTGTATAAAATAATCTTCCAGGGTAGTTGTGAAGTAAAGTTATTCCACAAACAGTGTGCCTAATTTGGGCACTTTTATGACAACGAGTGCTTGTATTGGAACTGGTCCTGATTGGTTCTGGTTGGTCCATTTACCCAGGAATGGTGTCTTATTTGTGGGTAGATGTATAATTCACAATATTGTGTAAAATTAGTCTTCCAGGGAGGTTCTGGGGGGATGTTAGGCAAGAATAAGTGTCCAAATTGGGGTAATTTTCGTTAAAAATAGTGGTTGCATTGGAACTGGTCTTGGGTGGTTCTGTTTGGTCCATTTAACCTGAATTTTTGTCTCATATGAGGGTAGATGTATATTGACCATTCTGTATAAAATAATCTTCCAGGGTAGTTGTGAAGTAAAGTTATTCCACAAACAGTGTGCCTAATTTGGGCACTTTTATGACAACGAGTGCTTGTGTTGGAACTGGTCCTGAGTGGTTCTGGTTGGTCCATTTACCCAGGAATGGTGTCTTATTTGTGGGTAGATGTATACTTCACAATTTTGTGTAAAATTAGTCTTCCAGGGAGGTTCTGGGGGGATGTTAGGCAAGAATAAGTGCCCAAATTGGGGTAAATTGCGTCAAAAATAGTGGTTGTCTTGGAACTGGTCTTGGGTGGTTCTGGTTGGTCCATTTAACCTGAATTTTTGTCTCATATGAGGGTAGATGTATATTGTGCAGACAAAGTGCAGACATGAATATCGGGCACTGGAGGTGATTTTCCTGGGTAAAAGACAGCCATAAACGTCGGCGCGACCAAATACGACGACATACGACCATTCTCAAAAGTGCCCAAAATGCACTAAAATTGGTTTTAAATCAGCACTCATCGATCAAATACAAATATTATATATTTAATACAAATATTTGACCTTTTTAAACATTAAAACCGGGCCCAGGAGGGTGATTTACCCGAAGAAATGACACTTTTGACCCGGCAATTTGACCCTAATTGCAGTAAAAAAAAATGTCCACAGTGTGGCAGAGTTCTGCGGGTTCCATAGCGGCCCAGTGCGTACTGGTTTGTATAAAAAGTAGCCCATTTCGGTTCTGGGGGGTTATTTTCCCCGGAAAAAGTGCCTAAAATGTGGGTGCATGTATTATTGATGATTTTGTGTAAAATTAGTCTTCCAGGGAGGTTCTGGGGGGATTTTAAGCCAGAAATAGTGCCCCAAATTGGGGTAAATTGCGTCAAAAATAGTGGTTGCATTATAACCGGTCTTGTGTGGTTCTGGTTGGTCCATTTAACCTGAATTTTTGTCTCATATGAGGGTAGATGTATATTGACCATTCTGTATAAAATAATCTTCCAGGGTAGTTGTGAAGTAAAGTTATTCCACAAACAGTGTGCCTAATTTGGGCACTTTTATGACAACGAGTGCTTGTGTTGGAACTGGTCCTGAGTGGTTCTGGTTGGTCCATTTACCCAGGAATGGTGTCTTATTTGTGGGTAGATGTATACTTCACAATTTTGTGTAAAATTAGTCTTCCAGGGAGGTTCTGGGGGGATGTTAGGCAAGAATAAGTGTCCAAATTGGGGTAATTTTCGTTAAAAATAGTGGTTGCATTGGAACTGGTCTTGGGTGGTTCTGTTTGGTCCATTTAACCTGAATTTTTGTCTCATATGAGGGTAGATGTATATTGACCATTCTGTATAAAATAATCTTCCAGGGTAGTTGTGAAGTAAAGTTATTCCACAAACAGTGTGCCTAATTTGGGCACTTTTATGACAACGAGTGCTTGTGTTGGAACTGGTCCTGAGTGGTTCTGGTTGGTCCATTTACCCAGGAATGGTGTCTTATTTGTGGGTAGATGTATACTTCACAATTTTGTGTAAAATTAGTCTTCCAGGGAGGTTCTGGGGGGATGTTAGGCAAGAATAAGTGTCCAAATTGGGGTAATTTTCGTTAAAAATAGTGGTTGCATTGGAACTGGTCTTGGGTGGTTCTGTTTGGTCCATTTAACCTGAATTTTTGTCTCATATGAGGGTAGATGTATATTGACCATTCTGTATAAAATAATCTTCCAGGGTAGTTGTGAAGTAAAGTTATTCCACAAACAGTGTGCCTAATTTGGGCACTTTTATGACAACGAGTGCTTGTATTGGAACTGGTCCTGATTGGTTCTGGTTGGTCCATTTACCCAGGAATGGTGTCTTATTTGTGGGTAGATGTATAATTCACAATATTGTGTAAAATTAGTCTTCCAGGGAGGTTCTGGGGGGATGTTAGGCAAGAATAAGTGTCCAAATTGGGGTAATTTTCGTTAAAAATAGTGGTTGCATTGGAACTGGTCTTGGGTGGTTCTGTTTGGTCCATTTAACCTGAATTTTTGTCTCATATGAGGGTAGATGTATATTGACCATTCTGTATAAAATAATCTTCCAGGGTAGTTGTGAAGTAAAGTTATTCCACAAACAGTGTGCCTAATTTGGGCACTTTTATGACAACGAGTGCTTGTATTGGAACTGGTCCTGATTGGTTCTGGTTGGTCCATTTACCCAGGAATGGTGTCTTATTTGTGGGTAGATGTATAATTCACAATATTGTGTAAAATTAGTCTTCCAGGGAGGTTCTGGGGGGATGTTAGGCAAGAATAAGTGTCCAAATTGGGGTAATTTTCGTTAAAAATAGTGGTTGCATTGGAACTGGTCTTGGGTGGTTCTGTTTGGTCCATTTAACCTGAATTTTTGTCTCATATGAGGGTAGATGTATATTGACCATTCTGTATAAAATAATCTTCCAGGGTAGTGAAGTAAAGTTATTCCACAAACAGTGTGCCTAATTTGGGCACTTTTATGACAACGAGTGCTTGTGTTGGAACTGGTCCTGAGTGGTTCTGGTTGGTCCATTTACCCAGGAATGGTGTCTTATTTGTGGGTAGATGTATACTTCACAATTTTGTGTAAAATTAGTCTTCCAGGGAGGTTCTGGGGGGATGTTAGGCAAGAATAAGTGCCCAAATTGGGGTAAATTGCGTCAAAAATAGTGGTTGTCTTGGAACTGGTCTTGGGTGGTTCTGGTTGGTCCATTTACCCTGAATTTTTGTCTCCTATGAGGGTAGATGTATATTGACCATTCTGTATAAAATAATCTTCCAGGGTAGTTGTGAAGTAAAGTTATTCCACAAACAGTGTGCCTAATTTGGGCACTTTTATGACAACGAGTGCTTGTGTTGGAACTGGTCCTGAGTGGTTCTGGTTGGTCCATTTACCCAGGAATGGTGTCTTATTTGTGGGTAGATGTATACTTCACAATTTTGTGTAAAATTAGTCTTCCAGGGAGGTTCTGGGGGGATGTTAGGCAAGAATAAGTGCCCAAATTGGGGTAAATTGCGTCAAAAATAGTGGTTGTCTTGGAACTGGTCTTGGGTGGTTCTGGTTGGTCCATTTACCCTGAATTTTTGTCTCATATGAGGGGAGATGTATATTGACCATTTTCTATAAAATAATCTTCCAGGGAGTTTCTGGGTGGATGTTAGGCAAGAATAAGTGTCCAAATTGGGGTAATTTTCGTTAAAAATAGTGGTTGCATTGGTACTGGTCTTGGGTGGTTCTGTTTGGTCCATTTAACCTGAATTTTTGTCTCATATGAGGGTAGATGTATATTGACCATTCTGTATAAAATAATCTTCCAGGGTAGTTGTGAAGTAAAGTTATTCCACAAACAGTGTGCCTAATTTGGGCACTTTTATGACAACGAGTGCTTGTATTGGAACTGGTCCTGATTGGTTCTGGTTGGTCCATTTACCCAGGAATGGTGTCTTATTTGTGGGTAGATGTATAATTCACAATATTGTGTAAAATTAGTCTTCCAGGGAGGTTCTGGGGGGATGTTAGGCAAGAATAAGTGTCCAAATTGGGGTAATTTTCGTTAAAAATAGTGGTTGCATTGGAACTGGTCTTGGGTGGTTCTGTTTGGTCCATTTAACCTGAATTTTTGTCTCATATGAGGGTAGATGTATATTGACCATTCTGTATAAAATAATCTTCCAGGGTAGTGAAGTAAAGTTATTCCACAAACAGTGTGCCTAATTTGGGCACTTTTATGACAACGAGTGCTTGTGTTGGAACTGGTCCTGAGTGGTTCTGGTTGGTCCATTTACCCAGGAATGGTGTCTTATTTGTGGGTAGATGTATACTTCACAATTTTGTGTAAAATTAGTCTTCCAGGGAGGTTCTGGGGGGATGTTAGGCAAGAATAAGTGCCCAAATTGGGGTAAATTGCGTCAAAAATAGTGGTTGTCTTGGAACTGGTCTTGGGTGGTTCTGGTTGGTCCATTTACCCTGAATTTTTGTCTCCTATGAGGGTAGATGTATATTGACCATTCTGTATAAAATAATCTTCCAGGGTAGTTGTGAAGTAAAGTTATTCCACAAACAGTGTGCCTAATTTGGGCACTTTTATGACAACGAGTGCTTGTGTTGGAACTGGTCCTGAGTGGTTCTGGTTGGTCCATTTACCCAGGAATGGTGTCTTATTTGTGGGTAGATGTATACTTCACAATTTTGTGTAAAATTAGTCTTCCAGGGAGGTTCTGGGGGGATGTTAGGCAAGAATAAGTGCCCAAATTGGGGTAAATTGCGTCAAAAATAGTGGTTGTCTTGGAACTGGTCTTGGGTGGTTCTGGTTGGTCCATTTACCCTGAATTTTTGTCTCCTATGAGGGTAGATGTATATTGACCATTCTGTATAAAATAATCTTCCAGGGTAGTTGGGAAGTAAAGTTATGCCACAATCAATGTACCTAATATGGGCACTTTTATGACAACGAGTGCTTGTCTTGGAACTGGTCCTGAGCGGTTCTGGTTGGTCCATTTACCCTGAATTTTTGTCTCATATGAGGGGAGATGTATATTGACCATTTTCTATAAAATAATCTTCCAGGGAGTTTCTGGGTGGATGTTAGGCAAGAATAAGTGTCCAAATTGGGGTAATTTTCGTTAAAAATAGTGGTTGCATTGGAACTGGTCTTGGGTGGTTCTGTTTGGTCCATTTAACCTGAATTTTTGTCTCATATGAGGGTAGATGTATATTGACCATTCTGTATAAAATAATCTTCCAGGGTAGTTGTGAAGTAAAGTTATTCCACAAACAGTGTGCCTAATTTGGGCACTTTTATGACAACGAGTGCTTGTGTTGGAACTGGTCCTGAGTGGTTCTGGTTGGTCCATTTACCCAGGAATGGTGTCTTATTTGTGGGTAGATGTATACTTCACAATTTTGTGTAAAATTAGTCTTCCAGGGAGGTTCTGGGGGGATGTTAGGCAAGAATAAGTGCCCAAATTGGGGTAAATTGCGTCAAAAATAGTGGTTGTCTTGGAACTGGTCTTGGGTGGTTCTGGTTGGTCCATTTAACCTGAATTTTTGTCTCATATGAGGGTAGATGTATATTGTGCAGACAAAGTGCAGACATGAATATCGGGCACTGGAGGTGATTTTCCTGGGTAAAAGACAGCCATAAACGTCGGCGCGACCAAATACGACGACATACGACCATTCTCAAAAGTGCCCAAAATGCACTAAAATTGGTTTTAAATCAGCACTCATCGATCAAATACAAATATTATATATTTAATACAAATATTTGACCTTTTTAAACATTAAAACCGGGCCCAGGAGGGTGATTTACCCGAAGAAATGACACTTTTGACCCGGCAATTTGACCCTAATTGCAGTAAAAAAAAATGTCCACAGTGTGGCAGAGTTCTGCGGGTTCCATAGCGGCCCAGTGCGTACATTGGAACATGTGGAAAAAGTTGGAAAAATGTTAAAAATGGTCGAAAATGGTTAAAATCAACCCAGAAATAGTGCATCGAAAGCCCGCAGAAAGTTTTGGAAACGATCGGTAAATTTGGGAAAATGTCAAAAATGGTCGAAAATGTTTAAAATCAACCCAGGAATAGTGCATCGAAAGCCCGCAGAAAGTTTTGGAAACGATCGGTAAATTTGGGAAAATGTCAAAAATGGTCGAAAATGTTTAAAATCAACCCAGGAATAGTGCATCGAAAGCCCGCAGAAAGTTTTGGAAACGATCGGTAAATTTGGGAAAATGTCAAAAATGGTCGAAAATGTTTAAAATCAACCCAGGAATAGTGCATCGAAAGCCCGCAGAAAGTTTTGGAAAAGATCGGTAAATTTGGGAAAATGTCAAAAATGGTCGAAAATGTTTAAAATCAACCCAGGAATAGTGCATCGAAAGCCCGCAGAAATTTTTTCTGGGTCTACCAGCGCTAGAATTTTTTTTTGGGTCTACCAGGGGTAGAATTTTTTTTTTTTTTTTTTTAATTTTTAAAACGTTATTTAGCTCTAGGCGGCGTACAGGGCTCCACAGATGGGTTTGGGTTTGGGTTTGGGTTTGGGTTTGGGTTTGGGTTTGGGTTTGGGTTAGAGTTAGGGGTTGGGTTGGGGTCAACCCAGGCAAAGTGCAGACATGAATATCGGGCACTGGAGGTGATTTTCCTGGGTAAAAGACAGCCATAAACGTCGGCGCGACCAAATACGACGACATACGACCATTCTCAAAAGTGCCCAAAATGCACTAAAATTGGTTTTAAATCAGCACTCATCGATCAAATACAAATATTATATATTTAATACAAATATTTGACCTTTTTAAACATTAAAACCGGGCCCAGGAGGGTGATTTACCCGAAGAAATGACACTTTTGACCCGGCAATTTGACCCTAATTGCAGTAAAAAAAAATGTCCACAGTGTGGCAGAGTTCTGCGGGTTCCATAGCGGCCCAGTGCGTACTGGTTTGTATAAAAAGTAGCCCATTTCGGTTCTGGGGGGTTATTTTCCCCGGAAAAAGTGCCTAAAATGTGGGTGCATGTATTATTGATGATTTTGTGTAAAATTAGTCTTCCAGGGAGGTTCTGGGGGGATTTTAAGCCAGAAATAGTGCCCCAAATTGGGGTAAATTGCGTCAAAAATAGTGGTTGCATTATAACCGGTCTTGTGTGGTTCTGGTTGGTCCATTTAACCTGAATTTTTGTCTCATATGAGGGTAGATGTATATTGACCATTCTGTATAAAATAATCTTCCAGGGTAGTTGTGAAGTAAAGTTATTCCACAAACAGTGTGCCTAATTTGGGCACTTTTATGACAACGAGTGCTTGTGTTGGAACTGGTCCTGAGTGGTTCTGGTTGGTCCATTTACCCAGGAATGGTGTCTTATTTGTGGGTAGATGTATACTTCACAATTTTGTGTAAAATTAGTCTTCCAGGGAGGTTCTGGGGGGATGTTAGGCAAGAATAAGTGTCCAAATTGGGGTAATTTTCGTTAAAAATAGTGGTTGCATTGGAACTGGTCTTGGGTGGTTCTGTTTGGTCCATTTAACCTGAATTTTTGTCTCATATGAGGGTAGATGTATATTGACCATTCTGTATAAAATAATCTTCCAGGGTAGTTGTGAAGTAAAGTTATTCCACAAACAGTGTGCCTAATTTGGGCACTTTTATGACAACGAGTGCTTGTATTGGAACTGGTCCTGATTGGTTCTGGTTGGTCCATTTACCCAGGAATGGTGTCTTATTTGTGGGTAGATGTATAATTCACAATATTGTGTAAAATTAGTCTTCCAGGGAGGTTCTGGGGGGATGTTAGGCAAGAATAAGTGTCCAAATTGGGGTAATTTTCGTTAAAAATAGTGGTTGCATTGGAACTGGTCTTGGGTGGTTCTGTTTGGTCCATTTAACCTGAATTTTTGTCTCATATGAGGGTAGATGTATATTGACCATTCTGTATAAAATAATCTTCCAGGGTAGTTGTGAAGTAAAGTTATTCCACAAACAGTGTGCCTAATTTGGGCACTTTTATGACAACGAGTGCTTGTATTGGAACTGGTCCTGATTGGTTCTGGTTGGTCCATTTACCCAGGAATGGTGTCTTATTTGTGGGTAGATGTATAATTCACAATATTGTGTAAAATTAGTCTTCCAGGGAGGTTCTGGGGGGATGTTAGGCAAGAATAAGTGTCCAAATTGGGGTAATTTTCGTTAAAAATAGTGGTTGCATTGGAACTGGTCTTGGGTGGTTCTGTTTGGTCCATTTAACCTGAATTTTTGTCTCATATGAGGGTAGATGTATATTGACCATTCTGTATAAAATAATCTTCCAGGGTAGTTGTGAAGTAAAGTTATTCCACAAACAGTGTGCCTAATTTGGGCACTTTTATGACAACGAGTGCTTGTATTGGAACTGGTCCTGATTGGTTCTGGTTGGTCCATTTACCCAGGAATGGTGTCTTATTTGTGGGTAGATGTATAATTCACAATATTGTGTAAAATTAGTCTTCCAGGGAGGTTCTGGGGGGATGTTAGGCAAGAATAAGTGTCCAAATTGGGGTAATTTTCGTTAAAAATAGTGGTTGCATTGGAACTGGTCTTGGGTGGTTCTGTTTGGTCCATTTAACCTGAATTTTTGTCTCATATGAGGGTAGATGTATATTGACCATTCTGTATAAAATAATCTTCCAGGGTAGTGAAGTAAAGTTATTCCACAAACAGTGTGCCTAATTTGGGCACTTTTATGACAACGAGTGCTTGTGTTGGAACTGGTCCTGAGTGGTTCTGGTTGGTCCATTTACCCAGGAATGGTGTCTTATTTGTGGGTAGATGTATACTTCACAATTTTGTGTAAAATTAGTCTTCCAGGGAGGTTCTGGGGGGATGTTAGGCAAGAATAAGTGCCCAAATTGGGGTAAATTGCGTCAAAAATAGTGGTTGTCTTGGAACTGGTCTTGGGTGGTTCTGGTTGGTCCATTTACCCTGAATTTTTGTCTCCTATGAGGGTAGATGTATATTGACCATTCTGTATAAAATAATCTTCCAGGGTAGTTGTGAAGTAAAGTTATTCCACAAACAGTGTGCCTAATTTGGGCACTTTTATGACAACGAGTGCTTGTGTTGGAACTGGTCCTGAGTGGTTCTGGTTGGTCCATTTACCCAGGAATGGTGTCTTATTTGTGGGTAGATGTATACTTCACAATTTTGTGTAAAATTAGTCTTCCAGGGAGGTTCTGGGGGGATGTTAGGCAAGAATAAGTGCCCAAATTGGGGTAAATTGCGTCAAAAATAGTGGTTGTCTTGGAACTGGTCTTGGGTGGTTCTGGTTGGTCCATTTACCCTGAATTTTTGTCTCATATGAGGGGAGATGTATATTGACCATTTTCTATAAAATAATCTTCCAGGGAGTTTCTGGGTGGATGTTAGGCAAGAATAAGTGTCCAAATTGGGGTAATTTTCGTTAAAAATAGTGGTTGCATTGGTACTGGTCTTGGGTGGTTCTGTTTGGTCCATTTAACCTGAATTTTTGTCTCATATGAGGGTAGATGTATATTGACCATTCTGTATAAAATAATCTTCCAGGGTAGTTGTGAAGTAAAGTTATTCCACAAACAGTGTGCCTAATTTGGGCACTTTTATGACAACGAGTGCTTGTATTGGAACTGGTCCTGATTGGTTCTGGTTGGTCCATTTACCCAGGAATGGTGTCTTATTTGTGGGTAGATGTATAATTCACAATATTGTGTAAAATTAGTCTTCCAGGGAGGTTCTGGGGGGATGTTAGGCAAGAATAAGTGTCCAAATTGGGGTAATTTTCGTTAAAAATAGTGGTTGCATTGGAACTGGTCTTGGGTGGTTCTGTTTGGTCCATTTAACCTGAATTTTTGTCTCATATGAGGGTAGATGTATATTGACCATTCTGTATAAAATAATCTTCCAGGGTAGTGAAGTAAAGTTATTCCACAAACAGTGTGCCTAATTTGGGCACTTTTATGACAACGAGTGCTTGTGTTGGAACTGGTCCTGAGTGGTTCTGGTTGGTCCATTTACCCAGGAATGGTGTCTTATTTGTGGGTAGATGTATACTTCACAATTTTGTGTAAAATTAGTCTTCCAGGGAGGTTCTGGGGGGATGTTAGGCAAGAATAAGTGCCCAAATTGGGGTAAATTGCGTCAAAAATAGTGGTTGTCTTGGAACTGGTCTTGGGTGGTTCTGGTTGGTCCATTTACCCTGAATTTTTGTCTCCTATGAGGGTAGATGTATATTGACCATTCTGTATAAAATAATCTTCCAGGGTAGTTGTGAAGTAAAGTTATTCCACAAACAGTGTGCCTAATTTGGGCACTTTTATGACAACGAGTGCTTGTGTTGGAACTGGTCCTGAGTGGTTCTGGTTGGTCCATTTACCCAGGAATGGTGTCTTATTTGTGGGTAGATGTATACTTCACAATTTTGTGTAAAATTAGTCTTCCAGGGAGGTTCTGGGGGGATGTTAGGCAAGAATAAGTGTCCAAATTGGGGTAATTTTCGTTAAAAATAGTGGTTGCATTGGAACTGGTCTTGGGTGGTTCTGTTTGGTCCATTTAACCTGAATTTTTGTCTCATATGAGGGTAGATGTATATTGACCATTCTGTATAAAATAATCTTCCAGGGTAGTTGTGAAGTAAAGTTATTCCACAAACAGTGTGCCTAATTTGGGCACTTTTATGACAACGAGTGCTTGTATTGGAACTGGTCCTGATTGGTTCTGGTTGGTCCATTTACCCAGGAATGGTGTCTTATTTGTGGGTAGATGTATAATTCACAATATTGTGTAAAATTAGTCTTCCAGGGAGGTTCTGGGGGGATGTTAGGCAAGAATAAGTGTCCAAATTGGGGTAATTTTCGTTAAAAATAGTGGTTGCATTGGAACTGGTCTTGGGTGGTTCTGTTTGGTCCATTTAACCTGAATTTTTGTCTCATATGAGGGTAGATGTATATTGACCATTCTGTATAAAATAATCTTCCAGGGTAGTTGTGAAGTAAAGTTATTCCACAAACAGTGTGCCTAATTTGGGCACTTTTATGACAACGAGTGCTTGTGTTGGAACTGGTCCTGAGTGGTTCTGGTTGGTCCATTTACCCAGGAATGGTGTCTTATTTGTGGGTAGATGTATACTTCACAATTTTGTGTAAAATTAGTCTTCCAGGGAGGTTCTGGGGGGATGTTAGGCAAGAATAAGTGCCCAAATTGGGGTAAATTGCGTCAAAAATAGTGGTTGTCTTGGAACTGGTCTTGGGTGGTTCTGGTTGGTCCATTTAACCTGAATTTTTGTCTCATATGAGGGTAGATGTATATTGTGCAGACAAAGTGCAGACATGAATATCGGGCACTGGAGGTGATTTTCCTGGGTAAAAGACAGCCATAAACGTCGGCGCGACCAAATACGACGACATACGACCATTCTCAAAAGTGCCCAAAATGCACTAAAATTGGTTTTAAATCAGCACTCATCGATCAAATACAAATATTATATATTTAATACAAATATTTGACCTTTTTAAACATTAAAACCGGGCCCAGGAGGGTGATTTACCCGAAGAAATGACACTTTTGACCCGGCAATTTGACCCTAATTGCAGTAAAAAAAAATGTCCACAGTGTGGCAGAGTTCTGCGGGTTCCATAGCGGCCCAGTGCGTACTGGTTTGTATAAAAAGTAGCCCATTTCGGTTCTGGGGGGTTATTTTCCCCGGAAAAAGTGCCTAAAATGTGGGTGCATGTATTATTGATGATTTTGTGTAAAATTAGTCTTCCAGGGAGGTTCTGGGGGGATTTTAAGCCAGAAATAGTGCCCCAAATTGGGGTAAATTGCGTCAAAAATAGTGGTTGCATTATAACCGGTCTTGTGTGGTTCTGGTTGGTCCATTTAACCTGAATTTTTGTCTCATATGAGGGTAGATGTATATTGACCATTCTGTATAAAATAATCTTCCAGGGTAGTTGTGAAGTAAAGTTATTCCACAAACAGTGTGCCTAATTTGGGCACTTTTATGACAACGAGTGCTTGTGTTGGAACTGGTCCTGAGTGGTTCTGGTTGGTCCATTTACCCAGGAATGGTGTCTTATTTGTGGGTAGATGTATACTTCACAATTTTGTGTAAAATTAGTCTTCCAGGGAGGTTCTGGGGGGATGTTAGGCAAGAATAAGTGTCCAAATTGGGGTAATTTTCGTTAAAAATAGTGGTTGCATTGG
Source organism: Stigmatopora argus (assembly GCF_051989625.1). Taxonomy (NCBI): domain Eukaryota; kingdom Metazoa; phylum Chordata; class Actinopteri; order Syngnathiformes; family Syngnathidae; genus Stigmatopora; species Stigmatopora argus. The sequence continues at coordinate 6,602 of NW_027520072.1, read as the reverse complement.
AACTGGTCTTGGGTGGTTCTGTTTGGTCCATTTAACCTGAATTTTTGTCTCATATGAGGGTAGATGTATATTGACCATTCTGTATAAAATAATCTTCCAGGGTAGTTGTGAAGTAAAGTTATTCCACAAACAGTGTGCCTAATTTGGGCACTTTTATGACAACGAGTGCTTGTATTGGAACTGGTCCTGATTGGTTCTGGTTGGTCCATTTACCCAGGAATGGTGTCTTATTTGTGGGTAGATGTATAATTCACAATATTGTGTAAAATTAGTCTTCCAGGGAGGTTCTGGGGGGATGTTAGGCAAGAATAAGTGTCCAAATTGGGGTAATTTTCGTTAAAAATAGTGGTTGCATTGGAACTGGTCTTGGGTGGTTCTGTTTGGTCCATTTAACCTGAATTTTTGTCTCATATGAGGGTAGATGTATATTGACCATTCTGTATAAAATAATCTTCCAGGGTAGTTGTGAAGTAAAGTTATTCCACAAACAGTGTGCCTAATTTGGGCACTTTTATGACAACGAGTGCTTGTATTGGAACTGGTCCTGATTGGTTCTGGTTGGTCCATTTACCCAGGAATGGTGTCTTATTTGTGGGTAGATGTATAATTCACAATATTGTGTAAAATTAGTCTTCCAGGGAGGTTCTGGGGGGATGTTAGGCAAGAATAAGTGTCCAAATTGGGGTAATTTTCGTTAAAAATAGTGGTTGCATTGGAACTGGTCTTGGGTGGTTCTGTTTGGTCCATTTAACCTGAATTTTTGTCTCATATGAGGGTAGATGTATATTGACCATTCTGTATAAAATAATCTTCCAGGGTAGTTGTGAAGTAAAGTTATTCCACAAACAGTGTGCCTAATTTGGGCACTTTTATGACAACGAGTGCTTGTATTGGAACTGGTCCTGATTGGTTCTGGTTGGTCCATTTACCCAGGAATGGTGTCTTATTTGTGGGTAGATGTATAATTCACAATATTGTGTAAAATTAGTCTTCCAGGGAGGTTCTGGGGGGATGTTAGGCAAGAATAAGTGTCCAAATTGGGGTAATTTTCGTTAAAAATAGTGGTTGCATTGGAACTGGTCTTGGGTGGTTCTGTTTGGTCCATTTAACCTGAATTTTTGTCTCATATGAGGGTAGATGTATATTGACCATTCTGTATAAAATAATCTTCCAGGGTAGTGAAGTAAAGTTATTCCACAAACAGTGTGCCTAATTTGGGCACTTTTATGACAACGAGTGCTTGTGTTGGAACTGGTCCTGAGTGGTTCTGGTTGGTCCATTTACCCAGGAATGGTGTCTTATTTGTGGGTAGATGTATACTTCACAATTTTGTGTAAAATTAGTCTTCCAGGGAGGTTCTGGGGGGATGTTAGGCAAGAATAAGTGCCCAAATTGGGGTAAATTGCGTCAAAAATAGTGGTTGTCTTGGAACTGGTCTTGGGTGGTTCTGGTTGGTCCATTTACCCTGAATTTTTGTCTCCTATGAGGGTAGATGTATATTGACCATTCTGTATAAAATAATCTTCCAGGGTAGTTGTGAAGTAAAGTTATTCCACAAACAGTGTGCCTAATTTGGGCACTTTTATGACAACGAGTGCTTGTGTTGGAACTGGTCCTGAGTGGTTCTGGTTGGTCCATTTACCCAGGAATGGTGTCTTATTTGTGGGTAGATGTATACTTCACAATTTTGTGTAAAATTAGTCTTCCAGGGAGGTTCTGGGGGGATGTTAGGCAAGAATAAGTGCCCAAATTGGGGTAAATTGCGTCAAAAATAGTGGTTGTCTTGGAACTGGTCTTGGGTGGTTCTGGTTGGTCCATTTACCCTGAATTTTTGTCTCCTATGAGGGTAGATGTATATTGACCATTCTGTATAAAATAATCTTCCAGGGTAGTTGTGAAGTAAAGTTATTCCACAAACAGTGTGCCTAATTTGGGCACTTTTATGACAACGAGTGCTTGTGTTGGAACTGGTCCTGAGTGGTTCTGGTTGGTCCATTTACCCAGGAATGGTGTCTTATTTGTGGGTAGATGTATACTTCACAATTTTGTGTAAAATTAGTCTTCCAGGGAGGTTCTGGGGGGATGTTAGGCAAGAATAAGTGCCCAAATTGGGGTAAATTGCGTCAAAAATAGTGGTTGTCTTGGAACTGGTCTTGGGTGGTTCTGGTTGGTCCATTTACCCTGAATTTTTGTCTCCTATGAGGGTAGATGTATATTGACCATTCTGTATAAAATAATCTTCCAGGGTAGTTGGGAAGTACAGTTATGCCACAATCAATGTACCTAATATGGGCACTTTTATGACAACGAGTGCTTGTCTTGGAACTGGTCCTGAGCGGTTCTGGTTGGTCCATTTACCCTGAATTTTTGTCTCATATGAGGGGAGATGTATATTGACCATTTTCTATAAAATAATCTTCCAGGGAGTTTCTGGGTGGATGTTAGGCAAGAATAAGTGTCCAAATTGGGGTAATTTTCGTTAAAAATAGTGGTTGCATTGGAACTGGTCTTGGGTGGTTCTGTTTGGTCCATTTAACCTGAATTTTTGTCTCATATGAGGGTAGATGTATATTGACCATTCTGTATAAAATAATCTTCCAGGGTAGTTGTGAAGTAAAGTTATTCCACAAACAGTGTGCCTAATTTGGGCACTTTTATGACAACGAGTGCTTGTGTTGGAACTGGTCCTGAGTGGTTCTGGTTGGTCCATTTACCCAGGAATGGTGTCTTATTTGTGGGTAGATGTATACTTCACAATTTTGTGTAAAATTAGTCTTCCAGGGAGGTTCTGGGGGGATGTTAGGCAAGAATAAGTGCCCAAATTGGGGTAAATTGCGTCAAAAATAGTGGTTGTCTTGGAACTGGTCTTGGGTGGTTCTGGTTGGTCCATTTAACCTGAATTTTTGTCTCATATGAGGGTAGATGTATATTGTGCAGACAAAGTGCAGACATGAATATCGGGCACTGGAGGTGATTTTCCTGGGTAAAAGACAGCCATAAACGTCGGCGCGACCAAATACGACGACATACGACCATTCTCAAAAGTGCCCAAAATGCACTAAAATTGGTTTTAAATCAGCACTCATCGATCAAATACAAATATTATATATTTAATACAAATATTTGACCTTTTTAAACATTAAAACCGGGCCCAGGAGGGTGATTTACCCGAAGAAATGACACTTTTGACCCGGCAATTTGACCCTAATTGCAGTAAAAAAAAATGTCCACAGTGTGGCAGAGTTCTGCGGGTTCCATAGCGGCCCAGTGCGTACATTGGAACATGTGGAAAAAGTTGGAAAAATGTTAAAAATGGTCGAAAATGGTTAAAATCAACCCAGAAATAGTGCATCGAAAGCCCGCAGAAAGTTTTGGAAACGATCGGTAAATTTGGGAAAATGTCAAAAATGGTCGAAAATGTTTAAAATCAACCCAGGAATAGTGCATCGAAAGCCCGCAGAAAGTTTTGGAAACGATCGGTAAATTTGGGAAAATGTCAAAAATGGTCGAAAATGTTTAAAATCAACCCAGGAATAGTGCATCGAAAGCCCGCAGAAAGTTTTGGAAACGATCGGTAAATTTGGGAAAATGTCAAAAATGGTCGAAAATGTTTAAAATCAACCCAGGAATAGTGCATCGAAAGCCCGCAGAAAGTTTTGGAAAAGATCGGTAAATTTGGGAAAATGTCAAAAATGGTCGAAAATGTTTAAAATCAACCCAGGAATAGTGCATCGAAAGCCCGCAGAAATTTTTTCTGGGTCTACCAGCGCTAGAATTTTTTTTTGGGTCTACCAGGGGTAGAATTTTTTTTTTTTTTTTTTTAATTTTTAAAACGTTATTTAGCTCTAGGCGGCGTACAGGGCTCCACAGATGGGTTTGGGTTTGGGTTTGGGTTTGGGTTTGGGTTTGGGTTTGGGTTTGGGTTAGAGTTAGGGGTTGGGTTGGGGTCAACCCAGGCAAAGTGCAGACATGAATATCGGGCACTGGAGGTGATTTTCCTGGGTAAAAGACAGCCATAAACGTCGGCGCGACCAAATACGACGACATACGACCATTCTCAAAAGTGCCCAAAATGCACTAAAATTGGTTTTAAATCAGCACTCATCGATCAAATACAAATATTATATATTTAATACAAATATTTGACCTTTTTAAACATTAAAACCGGGCCCAGGAGGGTGATTTACCCGAAGAAATGACACTTTTGACCCGGCAATTTGACCCTAATTGCAGTAAAAAAAAATGTCCACAGTGTGGCAGAGTTCTGCGGGTTCCATAGCGGCCCAGTGCGTACTGGTTTGTATAAAAAGTAGCCCATTTCGGTTCTGGGGGGTTATTTTCCCCGGAAAAAGTGCCTAAAATGTGGGTGCATGTATTATTGATGATTTTGTGTAAAATTAGTCTTCCAGGGAGGTTCTGGGGGGATTTTAAGCCAGAAATAGTGCCCCAAATTGGGGTAAATTGCGTCAAAAATAGTGGTTGCATTATAACCGGTCTTGTGTGGTTCTGGTTGGTCCATTTAACCTGAATTTTTGTCTCATATGAGGGTAGATGTATATTGACCATTCTGTATAAAATAATCTTCCAGGGTAGTTGTGAAGTAAAGTTATTCCACAAACAGTGTGCCTAATTTGGGCACTTTTATGACAACGAGTGCTTGTGTTGGAACTGGTCCTGAGTGGTTCTGGTTGGTCCATTTACCCAGGAATGGTGTCTTATTTGTGGGTAGATGTATACTTCACAATTTTGTGTAAAATTAGTCTTCCAGGGAGGTTCTGGGGGGATGTTAGGCAAGAATAAGTGTCCAAATTGGGGTAATTTTCGTTAAAAATAGTGGTTGCATTGGAACTGGTCTTGGGTGGTTCTGTTTGGTCCATTTAACCTGAATTTTTGTCTCATATGAGGGTAGATGTATATTGACCATTCTGTATAAAATAATCTTCCAGGGTAGTTGTGAAGTAAAGTTATTCCACAAACAGTGTGCCTAATTTGGGCACTTTTATGACAACGAGTGCTTGTATTGGAACTGGTCCTGATTGGTTCTGGTTGGTCCATTTACCCAGGAATGGTGTCTTATTTGTGGGTAGATGTATAATTCACAATATTGTGTAAAATTAGTCTTCCAGGGAGGTTCTGGGGGGATGTTAGGCAAGAATAAGTGTCCAAATTGGGGTAATTTTCGTTAAAAATAGTGGTTGCATTGGAACTGGTCTTGGGTGGTTCTGTTTGGTCCATTTAACCTGAATTTTTGTCTCATATGAGGGTAGATGTATATTGACCATTCTGTATAAAATAATCTTCCAGGGTAGTGAAGTAAAGTTATTCCACAAACAGTGTGCCTAATTTGGGCACTTTTATGACAACGAGTGCTTGTGTTGGAACTGGTCCTGAGTGGTTCTGGTTGGTCCATTTACCCAGGAATGGTGTCTTATTTGTGGGTAGATGTATACTTCACAATTTTGTGTAAAATTAGTCTTCCAGGGAGGTTCTGGGGGGATGTTAGGCAAGAATAAGTGCCCAAATTGGGGTAAATTGCGTCAAAAATAGTGGTTGTCTTGGAACTGGTCTTGGGTGGTTCTGGTTGGTCCATTTACCCTGAATTTTTGTCTCCTATGAGGGTAGATGTATATTGACCATTCTGTATAAAATAATCTTCCAGGGTAGTTGTGAAGTAAAGTTATTCCACAAACAGTGTGCCTAATTTGGGCACTTTTATGACAACGAGTGCTTGTGTTGGAACTGGTCCTGAGTGGTTCTGGTTGGTCCATTTACCCAGGAATGGTGTCTTATTTGTGGGTAGATGTATACTTCACAATTTTGTGTAAAATTAGTCTTCCAGGGAGGTTCTGGGGGGATGTTAGGCAAGAATAAGTGCCCAAATTGGGGTAAATTGCGTCAAAAATAGTGGTTGTCTTGGAACTGGTCTTGGGTGGTTCTGGTTGGTCCATTTACCCTGAATTTTTGTCTCATATGAGGGGAGATGTATATTGACCATTTTCTATAAAATAATCTTCCAGGGAGTTTCTGGGTGGATGTTAGGCAAGAATAAGTGTCCAAATTGGGGTAATTTTCGTTAAAAATAGTGGTTGCATTGGTACTGGTCTTGGGTGGTTCTGTTTGGTCCATTTAACCTGAATTTTTGTCTCATATGAGGGTAGATGTATATTGACCATTCTGTATAAAATAATCTTCCAGGGTAGTTGTGAAGTAAAGTTATTCCACAAACAGTGTGCCTAATTTGGGCACTTTTATGACAACGAGTGCTTGTATTGGAACTGGTCCTGATTGGTTCTGGTTGGTCCATTTACCCAGGAATGGTGTCTTATTTGTGGGTAGATGTATAATTCACAATATTGTGTAAAATTAGTCTTCCAGGGAGGTTCTGGGGGGATGTTAGGCAAGAATAAGTGTCCAAATTGGGGTAATTTTCGTTAAAAATAGTGGTTGCATTGGAACTGGTCTTGGGTGGTTCTGTTTGGTCCATTTAACCTGAATTTTTGTCTCATATGAGGGTAGATGTATATTGACCATTCTGTATAAAATAATCTTCCAGGGTAGTGAAGTAAAGTTATTCCACAAACAGTGTGCCTAATTTGGGCACT